>NC_058133.1:429833663-430051273 GCF_016433145.1 Gracilinanus agilis | reverse complement strand
ATATATATATATATATATATATATATATATATATATATATATATATATATATACCAAAAAAGAAGCAAAAGTCCTAAAGGGATCATGACTTAGGCATTTTATTACATACAAGGGAAAAAAGTATGTGGCTCTTTCATTCGGTAGTCCCACAAACTTATGTAGATGTTGGGATTTGTGCCTAATTGAGAACCCAGATTCCTTGGATCTCATCAACAGGGACTCTGTAGGAGGGGGCAACAGCAGTAGTCAGTTGGTATGTGGTCTTGACAGTGATTCCCCCTTGGCACCTACAATGGCATCGTCTCTCCTATCCATATAAAAATCCTTGCTTGATTCTTCCTTATCATTATCATTCCAGATCTCTCCTGTCCTTTGCTTCTAAACTCCTCAAAAAGATTTTCTATAATAGATAGCTTCACTTTCTCTCCTTCTACTATCTTCTTTAACCCCTTACAGTCTAGCTTCTCACTTATCATTCTACCAAAACTGTTTTCTTCAGTTATTTTCTCTTAGTTACTAAATGCAATAGCCTTTTTCTACCATCATTTTCCTTGACATTTCTGAAATTTTTAATACTTTTAATTACTCTCTTTTTCTTGTTACTCTTTTCTTAGGGTTTTTGGGACACTAGTCTCTCCTGGTTTTCCTCCTTCATATCTTACTGCTCATTTTTTGTCTTCTTTGCTGTTTCCTCTTACATATCATGCCCTCTAACTTTGTGTCCCTCAGGGTTCTGCCTTGGGCCAACTTTTCTTCTCCCTCTGTACTATTTTACTTGGTGATCCTAATGAGATTTTTCTTATTTTCCTCTTTTTTTAAATTAATTTGATTTTGTTTTATTGTTTCTTAGTGTTTCACGAAGTAATTAGCTTCCATGTGCCCAAATCTAATTTTATGTGCTTATTTTCTTCAGTTAGATTTTGAACCTCTTTTTCCATTTCGCCAATTTTAATTTTTAAAAATATCTTTTCTTCATTAGATTTTTGTACCTCTTTTTTTCCATTTGGCCAATTCTGCTTTTTTAAAATTGTTTTTTCTTCAGTATTTTTGTGCCTTCTTTTCCAAGCAGTTGCCTACTTCTTGCATTGCTTTCATTTCTTTTCTTCCTTTTCCTCTCTAATTTGATTGTTGAAATCCTTTATGAGCTCTTCCAGGGTCTGAGGACAATTCCAATTTCTCTTTGAAGTTTTACAAGCAGCTTCACTGTTCTTATTGTCCCCTTCTGAATTTGTGCTTTGGTCCTCTTTGTCTCCATAATAATTTTCTGTAGTTTGGTTTTTTTGGTTGTTTGCTAATTTTCTTGGTGATTTTCTTGAATTTTATCTTCATTTTACAAAAAGACTTTGTTGTCACAGCAGGGGTGGTATTCTCTTAAACTTAATTCTTTCTTTCTTCCTATTTTCAGTGCTAGTTCTGGGTTTCTTTAAGTTTTATTTCTTTGAAGGTTATGTGATGGCCTATAGGCTAAGAGCTCTGGAAGCCACCTCCCAGTACTAATTCAGTCTCCCCCAGGGCCTACTGATATACTGCAAGGCCCAGCCACCTGGGCATGGACAAAGGCTCTGACTCTCTCCTGGATTTGCACCAGCCAGGTGTCCTGCAGACTGCCTTGAACTGAGATTTGGAACCTCACTTCAGCCTTGAGTAGGGGCTCTGGATTAGGCTTCCAGTGGCCAGGCTAACTGATTATGACTATTCTACAATATGGTCTCTGATCCTTTGAATAGGTTAATTTTGGAAAAATATGAAAAGACCAACATGAAATTATAAAGAGTAAAATGAGTAAAAATAAGAATACTTCATATACAGCAAAAGAAATTGTTTTGAAGAATGACAAATATGTCTATCTAGAAAGAACTGAAAAATAGAAATAGATAAGACACAGTTTTACATACATATCTTTTTTTTTTATTTTAAACCCTTAACTTCTGTGTATTGACTTATAGGTAGAAGAGTGGTAAGGGTAGGCAATAGGGGTCTGTCAAGTGACTTGCCCAGGGTCACACAGCTGTGAAGTATCTGAGGCCAGATTTGAACCTAGGGCCTCCTGTCTCTAGGCCTGGCTCTCAATCCACTGAGCTACCCAGCTGCCCCCTACATATCCTTTTTTTTTTTTTAAATTTTTTTTTAAACCCTTGTACTTCGGTGTATTGTCTCATAGGTGGAAGATTGGTAAGGGTGGGCAATGGGGGTCAAGTGACTTGCCCAGGGTCACACAGCTGGGAAGTGGCTGAGGCCGCATTTGAACCCAGGACCTCCAGTCTTGAGGCGTGGCTCTCAATCCACTGAGCTACCCAGCTGTCCCCGCCTACATATCTTTTTGAAAGACATAAATTTTTATTTTTTCAGGTTACATGTCGATATATTTTTAAATATTCATTTTCTTATATTTCGCAATCCATGTCTTCCCCCAGCCTCTTTCCATCCTCCTATTCAAAGAAGGCAGGTTATATGATATAGGTTGTATATATATTATAATATATATTTTCATATTCTTTTTGTGAAAGAAGATACATATTGCTTATAATAAAAAAAATTCTTAGAGGAAATGAAGTAAAGAAGGGTATGTTTCAATTTGCATTTATACTCCATATGTCCCTTCTATAGTAGTGGAAATATTTTTCTGTCATGAATCTCTTATAATTATCTGTTTCCTTGCCTTGTTGATAATAGTCAAGTCATTCACAGTTGATCATCAAACATTATTGTTGTTATTGTGTACAATGTTCTCCTTATTCTACTGTGTGTGTGTGTGTGTGTATGTGTGTGATTTCTCTTGGCACAAAAGTATTCTATTACAATCATTTACCAAAACTTATTCAGTCCTTCCCCAATTGTTTCCAGATCTTTACCACCATAAAAAGAGCTGCCATAAATATGTTGATTAAGTAGTTCTTTTCCCCTATCTTTAATCTCTTTGGGAGACAGACCTCATGGTAAGGTTGGGTCAAAGGGAATGCATAATTTGATGGCCCTTTGGGCATGGTTCCAGATTGCTCTCCATTATGATGGTTTCAGTTTGCAAAACAATTAGCAGAGTATTACTGTATTAGTGTCCTAATTTTTCAACATCTCAAACCCTTATCATTTTTCCTTTTTGTCATGTTAGCCAGTCTGACTGGTGTAAGATGATACCTTAGAGTTGTTTTAATTTGCATTTATCCAATCAGTAGTGATTTGCAGCATTTTTTTTTCATATAACTCAAAATAGTTTTAATTTCTTCATTTAAGAATTGCCTGTTCATATTTTTCAACCAATTGTCAGTTGGGAAATGCTTTGTTTTTATACATATATCTTTTAATCAAATGATATCCTTCTCTAATGGGAGCAGGGGAGGGAGGAAAGAAATTGAGTACTTTTATATAACAAACAAATAAGTAAATAATTTAAAATGGAACCTTGTAGTTATCACTTGTGGCTATTGTTTTTTTAAATAAGAGTATATATACATCTATGTAAAATATAGTTAGATTCAGTTATTTAATTTTGAAACTGTTTTGCTATTTTTTAGTAATGTAGTATTAATCCATTTGGTTTTGAGTCAGTAATATGAAATTAACATTTTTTGGTGTTAGTACTAGTGAGAAATTCGCAAATTCATGAGGACCAGATGCCTCTTTGGAAGTGTCTTGCTAAACATAAACTCCCACCTGAACATAATGACTCAGTGTCTCTGGGTGAAAACAGAAAATTTCTTCCGAAAATAGCATTTTGCGTAGGAATGGAAATATTTCACCCATTTGGAAGGGAAAAAAAACATTCCATAAATCATGAACATTTAACCCCACTTGCACCCCCATCTCAACTTCCAAGTCAGGATTTACCTCTTATCATGAGAAAGTACATTTAATGAAACCTTTATCCCCAAACAGTATTGTCATTTTAGTGAGGATTTCTTTCAGGAAAAAGAGTAGGACTATGGATAGGGCTTATTCTGAGTGAGTTGCTAGGGGGAATCAATGCATAGCATGATGAAAGCCAAATGCTTTCTAAAAGCATGTGAGGAGAAAATGCCATTTAAAAAATGAACAGGCATTTAGTGCAGCAAATGCAGCTTCTGTATTTGCTTTTTGAGAGAGATAATTTACTTCATCAGATACTTTCAAAGTTTCATCTCCAGGTGTCAGATTGTTCAGAAAGAGAGAATAGGCTAGAATTATTTTTGTAAACTTGTTTGACTATCCAGGTTTTGCTTATAGCAATAGTGAACACTTCTTGTTATTTGATAAATGTTATTAAGGAATTTTCATGCATTTATTCTTTACTCTTATTTATATTTCAAACTCTTAGAGATTAGGAATTGTATTCCATTATTTTGCTCTTATCTTGGCCCTCCATCTTTCCCTAGTCACCTAATCTAGTTCTCTGAACAGTGTGGCCTGGCTCTTCTTATAAGTCTGCTGTTTGAATGATTAGTATTGATGTTTCTCTCTCTCTCTCTCTCTCTCTCTCTCTCTCTCTCTCTCTCTCTCTCTCTCTCTCTCTCTGTCTATCTCTTTCTCTGTCTCTGTTTGTCTCTCTGTCTCTCTCACTCTCTGTCTCGCTCTCTGTCTCTATCTATCTATCTATCTATCTATCTATCTATCTATCTATCTATCTTTATACTTCTTCATACAATGCTGCACCAACCATTTTTATTGGTTTTGCTCAGTCATGTCCAAGAGACTTGCCCAAGGCCAAGCTACAAATCTATGGCAGAGCCAATTCAAAGCCTTTGACTTCTCAGTACTTTCATCTGTCTTAGGTCCATTGAGTCACTCTTCCTTTGTCCCTCTGTCATTTAAAATACTAAAAATAAAGCAACCCTACCATTTCATGTAATTATAGATGGCTCATTTAACATCTGTATAACACATGGTTTCTAAACAAAGAATCGTGCATTGTACATCTGCTGCACATTTCAGAAGTATTGCTCTAAAATTCTTTCCTGGTTGCATCTTCATTGAAAATGACTTCCTTTTCTTCCATATATCATTCTGTTTTGAAGTTGGATCTCGTGTTTTTTGACCAAAATATCATTATCTAATGGGGCAACTTGAACTTGTGCTAAAAGCAATGTTGTTTTTGGAATATGAAATTAGGTAAATCCAGTATCACATTGCAGAATTACAAAATCATGTAATGTGAGGACTGGAAGGACCTTGGGCAACATCTAATCCAAACTCTTCTTTCGATATATGACATGACCAAGGCATCGTGGAGCGAAATATCTTGAGACTGACTTTCACATTTCTTATATTACTGTAGGGTTTATGACTGCAAAGGACCTTATAGATCATATGGGCCAAGTCCTTCATCGAGCATATGAAGATCTGAATCCTAGGTGATGGAAATGACTTTTATAAAGTCGTACTGTCAGTAATAGAGATAGGATGTATTTCAAGGTTCTTTTGAATAAATCATATGGCATTCCATTAATTAAGATGATCATTTTTTCAGTACTGCCCACTCACTCTCTGCAAACCCCACTGTAGCCTTTTCTATGAAGTTCAGCTACCCTATCAACTCTCATTTGGATGACACTCTAAGAGGAGCCAGTCAGTGGGCCATCAGGCCCATCTCTCTCTTCTTCCTCTGTAGTGAGCAAAGTTATAATTTAAACATGTACAAGCAGCAGTGATATACTTTTTCATCAACAAAGGAGTTTTTTTTAAGTTAAGTTTAAAATGATTTAAATTTTTAACTCAGATTCTTTTTGAAAACTAATTAATTTACAGTATTACAACACATATATACCCAGAAAAGGAGGCAAACTGATCACTCATCAAGGAGAAAGAAAGCACAAAAGTCATTTACTAGAATTGTCTCCCTCTCTTTCTTTCTCTTCTTTTTCTTCTCCATCTTCTTCTTTCTCTCATCCTTTAGGAAGGCTTCTGGGGAGAATTTATGGAGAAACTACTCACAGACAAGAATAAAACAAGATAAGAAGGGATAGATGAGCTATGATCTGAACCAATGAATGTAATACCCACATTGGTGAGATCATGAATCCATTGATGTATGAAAGTCTATTGGCCCAAAAGTAAGACACATTTCTTTCGCCCCTCATTGTTCCCTCTTCAAATAAAGTTTGTACCAAACTCAAGAATGACCTTTAAATTGATTTACTGACTTTAGTTTCATGTACTGGGGAATAAAGTGCAGAATCTATTCACCAAACTTCATGTTCTTTGTTGAAAATAGGTTCATACGCTCACGTTTCCTATATCCCCTTTTTCAAATGTCCAACCCTATAACTTTTATGAAATTTTTTAATATAGTAATTATGTATAATTATTTTTCATTTTATTTCTCATTGCCTATACAGACACATATATAAATATGTAATAATTACATATATACATATATACATAACATATACATAATATGTTATAGACATAGACATAGACATGTAAGTGCACCTACATATGCACTATATAATAGGATTTTATTAAATGGAATTATATAATCAATGGGTATAGCTTATAGTTTGTGATAGATAGTCTATATTCAGATCAATATAGTGGAAACAGACCCATTTAACACCATCTAGGTTCATTATATTCTCTCTGATTATTACATGTTGGTGAAACAGTAAAAATATAGCTTTAAAAAGGAGACCACTTTTAACAATTTTCTATTTGAAGGCTATGCCCATTTTCTTTGTATAACAAATTATTGGTCAATTTATCAAAGTATCTGAATTTATCATTTTACCTCAATCACTGGGACTGTACTGAATAGCCAGAAGTGTTATTATGTCACACCTGAATATGTCCAGTATGAACTGCTTTGATATCTACTACTGGGTTGAGTTACATGGTGATAGCTTGGGGTTGTTGTTATTATTTTAATAGAATTCAACCACTTGAGGATCACACCACTTTACTGCAACATTGATATCATCAGGTGATTTCCAAGAGTGATTTGACTTCCTCGAATGGGAAAAGGAAGTTACTAAAGCATGTGTGATTTTTTTTCCTTCTTCCAATTAATTTTATACCAATTTTTTAACACAGACTCCTCTCCTTTGAAAGATCAAATGGATTGCCAATTTGGGTGATTGTCTTAATTTTCACTTTCACTCTTGTTCATTGAAATATGAAAGAGCTGAAAACAAGGCTTAACTTAATTCTAATGTTTTAAATTCAGTGCTTAGGTGAACATCTGTTGATAGTCATTGACATGTAGGGAATATTTAGAGCAGAAAACTACTGACCTATTCTATTGGGGAGTAAAAAATAGGCTGTTCCCCTCTTTTGGAGATAAAGTTATCTACTTAGGGCTCTAGGGCACTATTTGGTGCACTAGAGCAATCATTTACCAAATGGTACCCAAATTGCCTTAAAGAATGAATGCAGTCCAAAAGCAGAGCAATTGACTCTTTACTCACTGGTTGGCTCAGGGTCAGAGATTTTCCATTTTGCTTCAGTAGGAAACATTTTATAGTCAATGAAAATCAAATGTGAATTCATTTAAAGTATGCATCTTAAGTCAGTTTTTGCCCATAGCTGAATTTTTAAAGTAGTTCTGAGTTGAGGTCTAAGCCAGATATCTACTTCTGTTTTCTCCACAATATTAGAGAAATGACATAGATGCAATGCCTTTCTTGATTCTCTGAGATGTGATTGGCATAAGCTTTGTAGTCTTGTTTGCTATCATTTTGAGTCTTTCCCATGATAGTTTGATGTCATGATCATTACCTACCAAATATGAAGGAAGAAAAGAAAGTCAGGCTATAAAAAATTATAAGCAGGATGATTTCAGGAAAAGTTTGGAAGATCTACATTTACTGATACAAAGCAAAAAAAAAGCAGAAATCAGGAGAATGTTATGTATAGTAACAGCATTATTGTACAATTGATCAATGTTGAAAACTTGACTACTCACTGAAATGCAGTTATCTGGGACAATTCACCTCACCTCTTAAGAAAGAAGTGCTACAGTCAGATATTAATCATATAATATTGATAACAATTTATGAGTATATGTTTCTCATCAGTGAATTTATGTTTTTCTTTTGGGGTTTTGGTTTTAGATGAATGTACTCTAACAACAATGACTAATATGGAAGTATGTTTTGCATGATAATACATATATGGTCCAGATCAAATTGCTTACTGTCTCTGAGTCAGGGGAGGGGAAGGAAGGAGGGAGACAGTTTGTATCTTGGAATTTTGGAAAACATATTGAAAATTATTATTACAGATAATTGAGAAAATAAAATATCTTTGAATAAAAAAGAAGAGAAAGTCAATAGGGTAGCTTTCAGTGGATAATTATGTTTTTATGTGAAAAAGCTAAAATGCTCAAGCAGAGCTTCCTGTTCACCAAGAAAAATGACTGACTGGCTGACCTGATAAGGCAATGAGAGATCAACTTTGCTTATGTTACTTTTCCTACTTGATATTTAGAATTGGAAAGAGGTAAGGCTAACATACAGGCTCCAAAAAACTAAAAAGGCAGATTTTGTTCTGTCATCTCTAAATTTTGGCATCTGCTGTTCTCCTATTCTAATACAATTAGTTAGCTGTATCTTTTCATGTGCACATATAATGTGTGCATACAATAATATTTTATTTATATTTTCAGATAACTCAGAGAACTATGACATATGCAAATAAGCCATTTTGCAACTTTATGAATAGTTTTATGGAAATCATAAAAAAATTGTCATAAAAGCTGAGAAGAAAATAACATTTGGTAGAGTTACAAGAAAACCTTATTCAGCAGTAGCAGATAAATTCTTCTTTTAAAAACAGAAAAATCTTTGTTGCTGTTCTTTGATGAGGAAAATTGGAACTATAATCAATTTATAATCGTCTTTTCCATCCCAATTTCCACCATCCAAGATTGCTTCCCTTACCTTTTGCAAATGTGCAAAATTCATGAAAATATGACTTAATGACCTTTGAGAACTTTCTAGTTCTAAAGTTCTTTTCTCTCCCCTTGAAGTATGAAACAAAAAACACAACCTCATTAGTAGAATTATCCATATTCCCAAACTGGTTAGAGTAAACCCATTAAGAAGGTCACAGTAATCTTTATCACAGAAATTTAGAGTTGGAAAGGACCTCAGAGGTACACTGGGCTATTGTTATGTCATGCCTAAAGAAAAATGTCCTTGTCCTTCTAATTCCAAGACTGTGATCCTGACGAAGTGATCATTCAAACTTCTTTTTAAAGACCATGTTTGATGAAGAACTACCTCTGGAAGCAGGCATTCAACATTTAGAACAGTCTCTGATTGTGGGAAAGATTCCAATACCTACCTCTTTGTATATGTGTGAAAAAATGTCTACATTTTGCTCTTTGTTGACTAAGATCCAGTAGAACAAATGAAATCCCATTGGCTAGGTAGTGGATTTGAGGGTAAATCAGGGCTCTTATAAAGAGAGTGAGTGAGTGAGTGAGTGTGTGTGTGTGTTTGTAGGTAGGTATGTGTATAAATTTAGAGAGATAAAGAAACAAAAAAACAGATTGAAAAACAGAGATAGACACACAAGTGACAGAGAAGATAAAAAGAAGGAAAAAGAGGGGAGAAAAATAGTAGACAAATAAGCAAAGAACTGAAGAGTGCAGACCAAAACAAGAGCTGAATTGTTCATTCATTCTAGTACATATATTTAAAAAATAAGTGTCAGGAAGAAGTGTAGAAATACCTGATGTAGCAAAGAAGAGGACCAGAAAAAAATGAAAATGTCCTGACAAAAGTTGGTGCATGTCAGTAATGCTTTCTTCATTGCTTCTAGTTATCTTTCTCCCTTGACTTTACATATCTGACTCTTATGAGCACACGCTATTTTTCTTCTTTCTGATTTCCTCTTTGTGTTTGTCTGGTTTTCACAAAAAACCCCAACATATTCACTTGGCTCAATTATTATTGTTCTAATGCTTAAGAGTCATTAAATAGAAGGCATTTGTCACATACTGGCTATGTGACCCTTAATAAGTTTGGCCATTTTGGAAGCTTAATTGTTTAGTGCTTAAAGAAAGCAGTTTTCTAAATCTATGACTCAGGAGTCAAATGGGTAGAAAAGGGAGTTTCCCTTCTAAGCATTCTATATAGCAAAGAAATTACAAATCTACTACAAAAATAATGATGGTGATCAAAGTGTTCCAGGTATGTGCTAACAACCCACTTGCTCCTTTGGGGAAAAAATATTTTTTTCAAAATTTAGACCAAGAAAGTTCTGTTACCTTAAGCATTAAGAAACTTGCTACAAACACACTATTATTCTTTATTAAACTTGATCTGTCTCTAGATTATTGCTCAATTCTCCTCAAGTATTCTCTGGAATATATAGAGTCAGGTCTAGACCTCTAGTGACCTACCTAGATATTTAGGTCATGTATATTTCTATTTATAATTATATCTTTATTAAAATTGATTATTGCAGTATGGACAGCATTACAAGAACTTTTACACTTTAGATTTTAGAAAAATCTCCAGTTATATTCTAACTATCATTAAACTTAGGGAGAGACTATGACAAACTTATTCTCATCCATGGCTCTCCAAATTAATCTTGGCATGATACAGTTTCCAGTTGTCTTTTACTGCCCTTATAAAGTCAGATATTAGAGGTCTAGTTGCTTCTACTTCCCCAAAAGTCTCTAGATAATGTAATATCTGCTAGTATAGTTGGAATAGAAATAAGTTTGGGGAAGCATTACAGGTAAGAGGGATGCTATCCACCTCTAGAGGAAAAAAAACACCACTTGAATATGAATGGATATTGAAACAGAATTGTTTAAACATTCTTTATTCTTTTTTGTCTGTTTTCTTTTGCAATATAGCTAATATGGAGAATGTCTGCAGATATATAAGCTATATAAAATTACTTTCCTTCTCAAGGATAAGGGGGGATTGGGATATAGGGAGAGAATTTAGAACTCGAAATTTTAAAGGCCATTTGTTAAAAATTTTTGTTTATAGGGGTGGAGCCAAAATGGTGGCTTAGTAGCAGCAAAAGCTGAAACTGCTCTGACAATTCTTCCAAATCAATTTTGGAAAAAAAAACATTTCAAAATGACATTATTCAGAAACCAACAGCAATATGGAATAAGGGAGCTCTCCTGCTGAACACAACTTGAAAGGTAGGCTTCCTACTTGACAAAAAACTGCTGGGAAAAATTAGGTTTAGATCAACATCTTACACCTTAAAACAAGATAAATTCAAAATGGGTAAATGACTTAAAAATATTTGGCAACAAAGAAAAGTCATAAATATTAGAGGGAATGTGGCAAAATTGTGACACTAATATACTGCTGGTAGAATTGTGAATTGGTCCAACCATTCTGGAGGGCAATTTGGAATTATGCCCAAAGGTCTTTAAAAGAATGTTTGTCCTTTAATCCATCCATACTACTGCTGGGTTTGTACTCCAAAGAGATACTAGGGAAAATACTAGTACAAAAATATTTTAGCCTCACTCTTCGTGGTGGCAAAAATTTGGAAAATGAAGGGGTGTCCATTGATTGGGGAATGGTTAAATAAATTGTGGTATTTGATGGTGATGGAAAATTATTGTGCTTAAAGGAATAATGAACTGGAGGATATCTATGTGGCCTGGAAAGACCTCCAGGAACTGAGGAGCAAAAGGAGAAGAACCAGGAGAACATTGTATACAGAGACTGATACATTATGACACAGTCGAATGTAATGGACTTTTCTACTAGCAGCAATGCAATGACCCACTTATGAGAAAAAACATTATCCACATCCAGAGAAAGAACTGTGGGAGCAGAAATGCAGAAGAAAAGCATATGATTGATCACCTAGTTTGATTAGGATATGATTAGGGTTCTGATCTTAAAGGATCACTCTACTGTAGATATGAATAACATAGAAATAGGTTTGGAAAAATGATACTGTATAACCCAGTGAAATTTCTTGTCAGCTCTGGGAGAGGGGAGGAAAGAGTGGTGGGAAAAATCATGAATTATTTAGCCATAGAAAATATTCTAAATGTAAAAAAAAAATCTAAAAAATATAGGGAGAGAGTGTTGATTTTCATGGGATAAAAGGGAACTGGAAGCAAAACTGCACACAGAGGTGTACTGACTAACCACTCCTCCCCACCAACTGTACCAGATTCTACAGCTGGACACAGGTTAACTTCAGAATCCCAGAAAGAGCCCTATACCAACAAAAGAGTACTCCTTGAAGTCCCAGACTCTGGCACCAGCCTCCAGTTCAGGCCTGCAAGTCCATTGCATTGGGCCCTTTCAATCCTGTACTGCTGGGATAGACTAATCCCATGACAAAATAGCTCACAGTGTCAAATTCAACAAGCTGTAAGCTGAAAAGTGAAGACAGATTCCTAAGTTTTCAGAATTTCCAGTCCACAGGCAAAAATAAAAAAGGCTGAGAAAATGAGAAAACAGCAAAAGAAACACTTAACACTTAAAAATTTCTATGGAAACAAAGAGCAAAGCATAACATCTACAGGGGATGGTGAGATACAAGCCAGCACATGCAAAATATCAAAGAAAAATGGGAAATGATCGCAAGCTCTGGTACAAATCAAAAATAAATTCAAAAATCAAAAGAAAGAGGTCTAAGAAAACTGAGAAAAAAAGAAATGAAAATAATAGCTTAAAAAGCAAAATGGGTCATATGGAAAAATAGGCACAAAAATCCAATGAAGAAAAACATTTTTAAGAACGGATTTGGCTTACTGGAAAAATCCATTTTAAAAAAGAGTGCCATGAAAAGTAGAATGGAATAAATGGAAAAGGAGGATCAAAATGTCACAGGAGTAATTTAGTTCTTCAAAATTATAATTTGACAAATAGAAGCTAATGACTTCACAAGACAATGAGAAATAGTAAAAGAAAGTGAAAAGAATGAAAAATAGAAATATGAAATATCTTGTTGAAAAAAACAACTGACCTGTAAAATAGTTATGAGAGACAATTTAAAAACTATTAGACTACCTAAAAGTCATGGGGGGAAAAAAGCCTAGACATTACATAACAAAAAATTATCCAAGAAAACCTCCCCGATATTTTTGAACAAGAGGGTAAAATAGAAATTGAAAAAAATTCGCAGATCACCTCTGGCAATAAATCCCCAAATGACAACTCCTGAAATATTAGAGCCAAGTTCAAAAACTCCCAAGCCAAGGAAAAAATACTGCAAGCAGCCAGAAAGAAACAATTCATATATCATGGAGCCCCATTCAGGACAACAGAGGATCTGGAAGATTCCATATTGAAGGTCAAGAAAGCATAGGATATTATATTCTGGAAAGCAAGGTAACTGGGTTTATAGCCAAGAATCCCCTACCCATCAAAACTGACTACATTCTTTCAGGGGAAAGTGTGGTCACTTAATAAAATAGAAGATTTCCAAGCATCCTGAAGAAAAGAACAGACAAACAGAAAATTTGATGTTGAAATAGAAATTTCAAGAGAAGCATAAAACAGGTAAATAAGAAAGAGAAAAAATGTAGGAGCTTCAATAAGGTCAAATTGTTTATATGGGAAGATGATATCTGTAACTTAAAATAATTGCTCTCATCATAATAGTAGAAGAAATATATATATATATACATGTATATATATATATATAGAGAGAGAGAGAGAAATGATGTAGTAATAAGCTATTTAAGATTATATGTAAAAAAAACTAGGCGTGAAAAAGAGGATTGTACTAAAATAAATGGGAAGAGAGAAGTAAAATGAGAGTAAATTATATCACAAAGTGTTGGTAGTGGTGTTATTACTATTACAGTGGAGGGGAGGATGAAGGTGGTGATGGGTAATACTTAAACCTTACTCTCACTGGAATTGGCTCAGAGAGGAAAGAAAAGGCAGATTCATTGGGTTATAGAATCTTATCTTACCACATAGAGAAGTAGAAGAGGAATAAGAAAGGGGATAGTGGGGAGGGGAGTTATTACTTATTAAGGGAAGGAGAAGGATGGGAGTGAATAAAAGCAAAACACTGGTGTAGAGGGAAAGACTGGAAGGAGAAAAGGCAGGAATAAAAAAGGAAATCAAGATGGATGGGAATACATAGATGGTACTCAGAAATGTGAATATAAATGAGATGAACTCACCCATGAAACAAAAGTAAATAGCAGAGTGGATTAAAAACCTGAATCTATTTACAAAAATTTTGTTTCCATGTAAATAGGAAAAAAATAAGATGAAAATGAAAAATGAGATGACTTCTCAATGTATATGTCTTTTTTTTGTCCCTAAGTTATGTTTTTTTTTTCCAAATGGCTTTTGTTAAAGGTATTTGTGCACATAAGGCAGTCTGAAATGGAGACAGACATATTTTTGTGACAACTTTTTTGGAATAAAAATTCTTTTTTTTACCATGAAGGCTACCATTAGACCTCTTTTCAGGATGATAAATTCACTTTTACTTACTCCCCATCTATAATCTGAACCTTGCTTTGGATCCTTATCCAAACTTGATCTCAGACTTGGAGACAAGGTCCTAGGCCTCTAAGCTACTGCCATGCTGCTCCCTGTCCCTTCCCCTTCATTCCATTCCATGCACTCCCCTCTCCCTTCAAATTTTCTTCCAGGGCTCTTTAAATAATGTGGTAGTAAACCTTTTAGTACAGAGCCATTATAGAAGTTTATTTTGCTGGAATTTCCATATGTATTACAAGTATTGTTCCTCTTTTCTTCCAATGGATAGGAAGTTGGGGTGTCAGGGATAGAATAACATCCTAAAAAAGAAAGAAAAAAAAGAGTAAAGTAATATTTTTCAAAACTGCAAAGAAGAAAGTACAGAAAGAAGCAGAAAATCAGGATAGCTTTGATAGCTACAGATTTAAATTTTTATATAAAAAACAAACTCTCTATAAAGTGTATCTTATATTTTATGTATAATTCTCTTTTTTCTGTTCTACTTTGTATATCAAAAGCTCCATTTGTTTTGATATTCAGTGCATATAAAAATAAATAAAGTGGTCCCTACCAATATTAGTCATCATTAAAGGGTCATTTTCCTTACAGCAAGGCTTTTTTCCTACTAAAAGAATGTGAAAAGTGCCATTAAGTTTTGACTGGTCCTATAGTAGGTAGGTCCCTGTCCCAAAGAATTTAAAAGACTTTTTCTGCACCAAAATATCTTTCCCACTGGTCTGCTAGTGTTTCTGAAACCTATCATTAGAGTAATTTTTCAGATGAGGACACTGGCTCCCAAAGTCCTTTGTTAAAATGCTAACTATCTGGAAGGGGAAGCATTTGAGTGCATTAGAGCTTGTTAACATGCCAAAGCTCATTGGAATCAGTGTGCTACAATGGGGATGAAAAACATTTTCTGGAATCAGAGTCAACTGTGGGTTCCAGATTTCTCTTGATGCTAGTAGTTTGACCTCTGGAAAATCATTTCATCTCTCTGAAGCTCCATTTTCTCATTTAAAAATGAGTCTAAAACTTATGCTATCTAGCTAATAGGGCCATTGTGACCAGTAGATTTTGTCACAGTAACCTCAAAGGATCTTCAGTACCTCAGCTTCTTGAATGGATTCCAAATCTAATTCAGCAGGCTTCCAAAGTACTACATAAATAGAAACTACCATTTGATCAGCTTAACTGGGTGTCACTTAGGAGAGAGCAAAGACCTGAAAGAATTGGATCAAGAACAGATTTTGTTGAAAGAGGTAGAAATTTTGGATTCTATTATTGTGTGAGGAAATAGGTCTGAGAGGCCAGTGCTAGTCTATAGGCATCAGGACTGGACATTTGATAAGAATGAGATCTCAAAAGAGCTGTTCACTATTGACAACTGTAATTGGTCAATCAGCCAATTAATATTCATTAAATACCTACTGTATATGTTATGGGCTCAAGATTCAAAGAAAGACAAAGGATAGTTCCTACTCCTTTAGAGCTTCTAGTCTGATGAATTTTAAAAAATGAATATTTTAATGAATTAGATTTATCAATAATCAACAGATATTAATTAAATTAAATATAAAAAATTAATTAAACTAATATGTGCTAATGCTATGAGATGGATCCTGAAGATCCAAATAAAAAGATTGCAACAATATAATCTTAAGGAGCTTATTACTATCTTAATAAGGAGAATGCAACTACAGATATAAATATGGGCAGAATAAATTAGAAAAGGGTAAATAGAAATAAATACAAAGAAGTTAAGTAAAGAATCATTTGGGAAGGAAGGCAATAGCAGTTGGGAGCATCAAGAAAAGCTTCATGCAGAAGATAATACATAGAGAGGAATTCTATGAAGCAGAGGTGAGGAGGGAGATATTTCTTTGACAGAAGTTTTCATTCAGGAATTAAAATTAGGTCAAGGCCAAACAATAGGTCAACTTTATTAGTTTAAAGAACCTCATGGGATTGTTTTTCTTCAGCTGGAATAATGCACTTCTCTGTCTTACTTGGAAATCCCTTACCCTACAGAGTTAAATGTAGGCTAATTAGTTTTAAGTTTTCCATCAGATCCTGAGGAAGAGGTTAATTTGCAATGTGATTGCTTTCCAGGAGCCTCTATCAATTGTGCCCTCCTCTCAGGTATTATTTGCTGATAAGTTTGTTCTGATTATGTAATGTTTCTCTTATAATGTTTGACTGCCAAATGCTTATTGCCTTATCAGAAGACAACACAGTAACATTACCACAAAATTGCCATTGTTTACAACAGACATCACGGAGAATTATTGCACAACCCTTGCCCATATTTCATGGTAATTCACCAAGTAATTTGCAGTGCAGATGCATTTGCCTATCCCATTTACTGGCAGGAAGCAGTTTTTGGTGCTCAGACAATGGCAAATTGAGGTTATTCTGAACCTTGAAGAAGCGAGACATTTTAGATAGTGGAGTCTTCTGGATAGCACAGGGTTTACATTTTTAGGGACCAAATTGAAAAAAAAAATACATTTTTGGAAGAAAATCTTTTCTTTCTTTATTTTCAAGTTCATTATATGCTGCACATCTTGGAATTTGGACATTTCAAACACAATTTAGCCTTTCCTTGTCATTTTCAGCATGATAATTCAGCAAGCAGATATGATCCTGTTTTTGACAAGGCAATAAGAATGTTAAAAGAAAAATAAAATTTCCCCTACTCTCAAGGAACTTACATTCTCATTGGGGAATAACTTATATGCAGTCAGATAAGTAAAGGTGATGTATATAGAAAATAAACACAAAGGAATTTCAGGAAGGAGGCAATAGTTATTATTGGGGGCTATACTATGATAAAACATCTGGGTCTATACAATGATACCTTGACACATGCATTTAATTCTTTCCATGGCCAACCTCATAAATCAATTTGCTCCCGTGTCAAATTGAATTTCCCCATTTAAATGAATGGAAATGCAATTAATCCATTCTAGCCCCAAAAAACCACATGAATTTTTTTGTTTTATGTATATGCTTTTAAATAGGAAAATGTACTTTATTAAATAAGAAAGGATGTAAAGAAGTAACTTACTTATCAAATATTTTTTACCTTCAAAGTCAGGTGAAGATGCTGATGGAGAAGGTTTTCATTTTGTGCACTATCACTTATAAGAATTTAAATTTAGGCTTTATGCTAAATATGAGAATTCTGAAATATTATTGTGGTCGCCTATTTAAAAATATTACAGCTTAAGTCAAAATGACTTTTAGCAGCTTTATTTACAAGGAGATAGAAAGACTGAAAGTGGAAAAATGTAGATAAAGATATAGAGGGGCAGCTGGATAGCTCAGTGGATAGAGAGTCAGGCCTAGAGACAGGAGGTCCTAAGTTCAAATCCAGCCTCAGACACTTCTCAGCTATGTGACCCTGGGCAAGTCACTTGACCCTCATTGCCCACCCTTACCACTCTTCCACTAAGGAGCCAATACACAGAAGTTAAGGGTTTAACAAGAAAAGATACAGAAAGCACTGTGTAGCTACCAATACCCTGAGTTTAATCCTAACATCTCCAGACCATAAATGTGAATCTGAAAGTAAATCTTACTAGAATCCAAAGTTCTAATTAGGAAGCAGAAATCTGAAGAGTCAGGAGATGCAAAAGAATCCATTGAGAACCTTCAGTGCAGGAGGCTAAGACCACCAAGATTCTCACCAGAACTCATGCTGAAAGGAGTGTCCCACTGAAACACCAAGGAGCAGAGATCATCTCCTCACCAAAGAACCAAGAAAAGAATCACTCCACTTCTTTTCATGATTGTGGTGAATTTGAAATGAGATATTAGTAAAACATTTTACAAACTTCAAAAACATATGAAGTACTAGCTATTCTTATTATTTGCAATAATAAAATAAAAACTTTTTAAAAGAGGGAAACCCTCAGCTATCCAGAAAACTTGGCTACTGTACCATCATATTTTATATTTTTTTTTGTTTTTGAATTTCCTTTTTGTTCCTGGTTATATATATGTTAATAGGCTTTAAAACTATTTAAGCATTTATGGCTTAATAGCTGCACATTACCTTGGTATAACAACACTTATTAGATATACATGATATTATTATGATACATTCTATAATACAATAATAATTATAACACTATTAATAAATGTCATATTTTTTCACCAAAGATAAAACTAATCTGGTTGTGTTTTTGTTGTATGTACCATAGAAAACAGAAAAGTCCATGCTACCGCATTATTATTTTAATTTCATCATGATGATTTGAATGTGTACATACATATAAGTGCATGTTTATATACATACATGCTTCTACATAAGTGCTGCAAACACACACACACACACACACACACACACACACACAGGGACAAAATTCAACTCTTCTAGCTCTCCCCTCAGGGCCGAATATACACTGGGAGACTTCGAGAGGGTGTCACCGGGAAACTGGGTAACCTGAATGGTCCTGCTGTCCCATAGGAGTTGGGGGTAAGGCTTTCCTATAAGATGTGGCACCCCAATCCAATTCTGAATGAGGACGGGGTTCACACAAGCCTCCCCTGAGGTCAGTCAACTTCACAGCGGGTGGTCTGGCTTCAAGATGGAGGCAGCCATACCAAGCTGTGGTTCCCCTCCCCCTCTCAGGCACTTTGGAATGCTATCTGACTAATGAATAGCTTTTATTATTCACAATTCAGGGATTGGAGAAAGGGGTAAAGTGCAGAGGGATTTTGGGTTTCCCTCTTCTCTATTTCTATGGAGTCCGTCACTTGGGTGGGAACCTTTGGGGTTCCCACTCTTAAGCATCTCCCCTCTTCTCTTCTCCTTCAATTTCTATTTCTATTTTCTATTTCTATCCTTTTCTATAATTTTAAGTTTTGACTGAAAGGAGGTCTCTCAGCAAGGTTGGGTAATGGGGAAAGAAGTCTAAGAGATCACTCCTAAAATGGAGTCCAAAAACTTATCTAACTCAGTAGTTGAAGTCTTGCTGGGTGAGATGCAATGGAATCTTTGACCAGGGAATCAGGGTTTCATTGTCCAAAGAAAGATCCTCAGAAAGCCCTCAGGACTGGATCCGAGCTGGGATGTCCTCCTCCTCTCTTCACACAGTCCTTTGCCTGAAGCCTTCTCCTTCCCCTCCTCCTCTGGAGAATTTCCCAGAATTCTCTCTGGTCTCTCAACTGTCAGTAACTGTCATCAAATGTCTTCTTGCTGCTTTCATCCCATCCCCCTTGCACAAATCCCATCTTTACACTTTGTATTTCACGCTTAAAATGGAATCTAATGGGGATAAGCGTGAAAGTTCTCCTTAAGTACATAGCCTGGTATAGCAGAACAAATGTTAGAGATGGAGTCATTAAACCCAAGTTAAAAATCCTGCCTCTTATGTTTACTAGTTGTATAATCACAAGTCATATGTAGTAAGTCATAAAATTTTACTTTATTTCCACAGTAAAATGAGCAGAACAATTTTACTAACTTACAGGGTTATCATGAGGAAAGTGTCCACAACTTTATAAACCTTAAAACATTACAATGTGAATTATTATTATTATTAATCTAAAATAAATTAACTTTGCACTTACATGATGGAGGAGTCATAGCTTAGGTATTATTTAATGTGAAGAGACCTAGGGGTTTGGGATCAATATGAGCCAGCACTTTGACGTGGCAATTTTAATTCAAATCAATAAACATTTATTAACCACTTACTATGTGCAAGGTGCTGTGCTAAGTTGCTTGAGATACAAATAAGAAAACCAAAGATTGTACTTTCCCTCTGAGAGCTTACAATCCAATTGAAGAAGATAATGCACAAAAAGAAGCTGAGAAGGACAGAGGTACCAGGGACTACCCAGTTAGGGCAATGATGTTTCGTAGAGCTGATCATGGAAAATGGAGTGTTTCCTAGAAAGTTCTGAAAGTTCTTAGCCCTCTATAAAGAAAGGAGGTATTTGTAGGGAGTTTATTGTTCCACCCTCCAGTCTTCTAATTAGAGGGAAGAAGTTACTGAGGGAGTTGTGAATTGTTGAGTATCAAAAAGTAAGTAAATCTGCCTGGTGATGAGATTTCAGGTGATCAACTCATTCTAGGGGAGACATGATGTTTTGTGAAGTGAAAGAAGCAGAATTGCTGATGGAAAAAGGAGATTCCTGGCAATTGGAAAAGTGAATAAGTGTAATGATGGGCACAGAGCACCCAGAATGAGGCAGGTTATGTTCCACTGTATCCTGCCCTATCAGATCATCTTTGAAATATTGTGGACCATCTTGGATGCCACATTTTAGGAAGGGAATTGACAAGCTGAAACATATTCAGAGGAAGGTGTATATAGCTGTGATGGGATTAAAACGCTATTTAGATTTACTTTGAATAACTAGGAATTTGGAGACTTGGAGGGGACACAGTAGCTATCTTCAAGTATATGAAGGACTATACCATGAAAGAGAGACATTTTCTACCTAGCCTCAGAGCATTATGAGTGGCAGGCAAAGAGAGGAAGACATTGAAAGGGAAATATCATTCTCTGAAGAATCAAAATCATGCATCACACAAAGGGCCAAAGAGGGACATGTTTTAAGCATATATGTATATGCTACTTGCATCAGAAGTGAGACCAGCTCATTTTTCTTGGCCCAAGAAGCAAGACCTTACAGTGACAAGAAAAGGTATAAGAGATCAAGTTTTATTATATTTAGGAAACAAAAACAAAAACTTCTCATACCTAGTCCTTGACACAGAAATGGGTTACTTCCTGAGGAAATCAGCTCCCAAACACTGAGTGGTTCAATTAGACTTCAGCCAGTGATATAACTTGTAAAAGGATTTCTTTTTCACTGTGGGATGGATTAGATGACCTTTTAGACCTGTTCTCACTGAAAGTCTGAGAAATGACCTCACCAAGCAACAGGACTTTTTAAATGATTCTTATAAATTTGGTTTAGAAGGTTTTACCATAGAGTTCATTATTGAACAAAGAGGTATATTTAACTTTTATCACCAGCAATATAAAAGGTCCATTAGTTCCATTGTGCCTCCATAATGAACAGGGCCAAGGCTGAAAATTCAAGATGGTCAGCAAGTAGAAGCTTAAAAAATTCTTTTTATTAGTATGATTAAATGAACAATAAATCACTATCTTCACTCTTCCCCATAGACAGTTTTCATTGAGAACACTGAGTAACATAATTCCTCCTTTGTGTGGTGTTCTGTTATGAGAATATAATTCAATAGGCAAGAAATAGAGGTAATGTTTGTAAAAAGATCAGCCCACTAAGAACTTTGGAGTCAAGATTTAACCATTGGTCTTTGTGACACCAAAGAATAATAGGAACAACTAAGGGCTCACCTGATTCATGAATTAATGTCTATTTTATATTGAAAATTTTGTTATCTCTTTATATATTTTATATACTGATCAAAGTATTTGTGCACAGGTGGAACCCCAGTATTCCTCTAATCCAATCAATCCTGCTTGCTGTTGTTAAGATCAGAGGGTTAAGAAGAAATTGATGTTTAGATGTGATTTTTGAAAAGCAAACTGTCAAAATTAAAGAGCAAACATGTTTTAATTCTTTACATTTTTTATGCCTAGTATTTTACACCCAAATACTGGGTGAGCCAGCACAGCATAATGGAAAATAATAGGGAAAATATCAATAATAAAAGAGAAAATGGCATCCAGATCAGGGAAAAGAGGACAGCCATCTCTGAATAAGTGTTGCAAGACAAAGGAAGACAAATGAAGCAACTTTTGACGCATAGTGCTTTATAATTTCCTAAGAGAGCATAGAATCACAGGGGGATGTTCCTGAATGATTTGAAAGAGAAATAAGAATTGATGAAAGCAAAATTTATGTTCTTTACAACAGAAATAATTGGCGGAATAGAATAACATAAATCCACAGTGGTAATTCTTACTAAAGAAATAAAAGAGGATAATTGATTGGAAATACAAATACATAAAAGGAAAGAAGTTTTAAAAATTAAAATTTGTTTAAAAGCATGATCTCCATATGGGAAAAAAAGTTTGTTTTGAAGACAGGATATATAGAAAGAACTTCAAGATAATTGATAACCCAGAAGAACACAAGTAAGTCAAAATCCCTTGTGTGGTGAGTGATAGGAGGAAGAAAGGGAAAGGAAGGGAAAGCCAGAGGAAGGGAAAGAAGGTAGCCCAGCCGGTAGCCCCCAGCCCCAGGAGGGGAAATTGACCCAAACTCTTTGGAGCTCAATAAAGATCAGGTAGCACTTATTGTAGAATAACTAGGTTTTATTTAGACTTGGAAAGGGAAAAGTTAGGTAAGGAAAAGGGGTCTCCACCATAGGCACTCCTCCAGGGTCAAGAGCCTCCAGGCTGGAGAACCAGGGTCAAGAGAGCAAAAGTGCCAAGAGAGCCTCCGGGCTCCAGAGAGTGAAAAGGTGCCAAAACTCTCTCTTTTATACTTTCTCCAACACCCCTCACAAAGGAAGTGGGAGGTGTTGGGGGAAGTTGTAGCAGGGAGTCCTGGGAAATGTAGCCTCCCAGGGCTTAGAATAATTTTAAACAGCACACCCTGAAGCCTAAAATTTAAAAGATAATATAAGAAACCTGTCCAGGAACAGAAAATAAAAAGTACCACAAAGTACCAACCAAAATAATCTACAGATTGCTTCTAGGAAAAGTCCAAACCAAAACCCCAAGTAGCAAACTCCAAGAAACATAGTGAATAATTTAATAATTTCAGTGACAAACAAAAAATTGCACAATCAACCAAGAGAAAGGAAATTTAAATAACGTAAGACCATTCAGTATCTTCTTAAAACTACAGGAGGGAATGGAATTATGTGTTATGAAGAATAAAGAAACTCATGATGCAATCTAGATTGACCTCTCCTGCAAATCTGAACATAACTTGGAATGAAAAAAGATAGATGTTCAATAAAATGAGTTGAAATATTCCTTGAAAGCAAACCAGACTCGAAAAATTCATTTGCATCTCAAAAACCCGAGACAACACAAGTACAAGAATGAAAGAAATATCAAGGAAAGGATAGCAACAAAATAATAAAAGAGGGACCACTAAGAGACTTTCCTCAAGGTATGCAAGGAGTAAAAGCAGAAGTCAAACAGATAGTCAAAAGCAGATATCAAACAAAGTGATAGTGGAGAAAAAGTCTTGGAGTATTAGACTAAATCTCATAAAACCCTGCCTTATTTCAATTTTTGGGGTGGCACTAAATTTCAGAAATGGAGAGTTTATTAAGGAAGAGAGAGGAATCAGAAGAGAAATAAAAAGTGATGTTCCCTAATAAAGTAGAAGTCTAACTAACAACAAAAATAACTCCTTTTGTCCCTTATGAGGTAGAAAATGTACAGAAGAATGGATGAGGAAGCAAAAGGAAGGATTGAAACAAGGTAGAAATAAACATGGAAATCTTGACAACAACTCTGGGAGTTAAGGGTTATTACTTTTACCATTTTGCCTTTGAAGAAATTGTGACAGATAGAGGTTAAATGACTTGCTCAGGGTCACACAGTTATTAAGTGTCTGAGACTATGATGCTATTGTAAAGGTTCACAGATTCTTTCCATTGAGATCTATTTTAAAGCAGTTTTAGGGAAAGATGTTGCCAGTGACCTGGACCAGAAAAGCAGATCTGCTGGAGGAAATGCTATAAAGACCCTCATGATTTCAGATACCTACAAAGATGACAGTAATAGAAAATGCTTCCAGAAATCAGATACTGCATTAAGAGATTCTGAATGAGCCCTTGTATAGAACAAACTGAACTGTAAGGATGCCATTCATGGAATGATTAGTTAGGGAATCTGTTTCCCTACAAATCAAAGGGAGTAATGTGGAAAGTTAATATTAATCTGAACCCCCTTTTAGTCCTCTTCAATAACCTTTTGCTTTAAAAGCAAAAAAGTCTTAGTCTAAGACTCGAATGATTCTTCCTGAGGCTATGGGGCAAGTCCTTCTCTTGTCTACTGTGCTAGGAGTTGCCACTACATGTGCTTTCTGGCTATTCTAAACTCCATATGATTACTCCTGACATCTCAAAGACACTTTTCTTGTGGCTGAGTTTGGCCATCAAAGAGGCTTGAGAAAGGGACATTATGGAGATCATACATTGGCAGATAGGACAGAAGTCACACTCTTCCTTTGGGACTGCAGATTAGAGAGGGTGATTGATCTGATTTGGGACTGGCCAGAGGAGCTTTTTTCCCCCTCTGGTCTACTTTTTGCTATTTAATAAATAATTGTAAAATTAAATATAGTCTCCAGAGAATTTTAATGATAACAAGACTGAATTTAATTTCTGTTTTTCCTGACTCTAATCTCAGTAGTCTATCCACTGCACCACCTAAAGGACTAAATAAGCATAAGAACCATAGGTGAAAAAATGAGTTCAGAATGGGCAGAAAAGGAAGATGAATATTAAAGAGAATGAGAGAAAATGGCATTTTTAGAAAAATGTACAGAAAACAAATTTTAATGCAATTATACCTCAAGTTGAAAGGGAGAAGATGAACTTGACTGTTTAACTGGAAGGGGAAAAATGGTAAAGTATGATGTAACTAGATAAAAGCAAGCAAGTTTTTAGTATTTAAAACTTCAAATTCAGAAGAAATAGAAAAGAAGTGACACTTGAGGATAGGGTGAAGAGAGCAGATGGGACCATGATTGCCTTAAAATAGATATAACTAAATGAATCCTGGAAACCCAATCACCTCAATTTGATTCTGTTAAAATGCTACCACTCTTTCAAGGTCTACTTCCAAAGGCACTACTTTTATAAAGTCTTCCTTGGTCTCCAGATAGAAATGATATACATGATACAATACTTTACGATTTATGAAACATTTTATATGTATTACCTGATCTGAGCTTCATCACAATTTTGTGAGATAGGTACTCAAAGGAGAGGAATAGAGTCTGAACCTTTAATTTCATTGGTATAGAGAATTAATTCACAGACCAATTTAGGTTTGCATCTTCTTTGAAACTATGAATTTCAGAGATTTATCAAGAACACCAAAAGTTTATTTGACATTCATTCACAGGAAGGCATTGCCAGTACATGTTACAAGTGAGATTTGAGTTGAGGTCTTCCTGGCTCCCAGGTCAAGTTTCTATCCACTGTGCCATTCAGGTACTCATGTTATTCCCATTTTCAAATGATAACACTAAACCTTGAAAGACTTAAAAAATGTGCACATGCTCACACAAATATATGTTAGAGGAAGGATATAAATGCAGTTTGTACCTCACTTCAGATCTGGCATTGAACAAAAAAAAAATGACAAAAATTTATACCACATTTGTAGTTTTCTTATATTCTATTTTATATTAAGGGTTTTTTTGCATTTATATCATATACTTATAGAATATAAACTCTTCTGTGGCAGGGATTATGTCTTCATCTTTATTTCTATATCATTCTCAACACCTCACACAAGATTCTACCATGAGAGATCCTTAATAAATCTGTATTAAATTAAAATAAAGAGAATCATCTTGGCATGGAAAAGAGAGACTAGAATTTTAAATTTATTTCCCAAATACCTCTGACCTAACCTTGAAAAAGTCACTAAATCTCTCTGAATTTTCCTAATTTGGGGTCATTAGATGATCCTGTTGATTTTTGATTTCTCAGAGGAGTCTGCTGATGGGAAAAAGTGATGTGCTAAATTAAATATATCAAAATGGCTTCCTTTCAGATTAGGAAGAATAGAAATAGAAAACAGACAATAAACTAAAGATATGAACTATAAAACATTAATTCAAAATAAACAGATGCTACAATACCAATAACTAACTCTTTTTGAGGCTACTTTTTGTGAATTTGATCAATTGCCCCTTTAAATAGATCAAGACATTGAGATTTTGAGTCATAGAGACCTTGCATTAAATCCTAATGTGTTTTGGGGTGGTGTTGGGGCAAATTAGAGGGGGGCCAGAAAAGAAATCTATGTTTCTGGTCCTATTCCTGCCTGAGTCATGCCTTTACTATATTTTTGTTAGTTTTCATGTAGAGCTTTATAGCAGATAACGAAAATATGCCTTCTTGGGTAAACTTTTTCGTAGTTTTTATTTTTTTTCTTAGTTTTGACAAATGCCTTCTCTTTCAATTATTTTAGCTCTTTGTTATTTTGCTATAAAAGGGAGGGTAGAAATTCTTAAATGATAAATTTTTCCACCTTGTTAAAATGTATGATTCATCACTTTGGAGATGTTTTGCAAAGTACCCCAAAAGGACAAAATATTTATTACTCACTGTGATTGACACTACTGTGAGCTTGAGGAACTATGGAAAATAAAACAGTCTTATGAAAACAATTTCTTAAGTTGTATTAGAAGAAAGCATAAAAACTAAAAAAGACTTGCATAATAACAGTGATATGGAGAGAAGGTGAGTCATCCTGTCTCTTTTAATATACTGTGTGCTCAAAAGAAGAAGACTTAACAACATTCTTATGCTTGTCAACCTTTATTACAATTGGCCTTGAGTCAGTAAATATAGAAATTGTGCTTGATAAATGTAATGAAATATTATGATACCAAAAGAAATAGTGACTATGGAAGATTAAAGAAACAAATAAATATGGGAAAGCCTCCTTGTTTGAACTGAATCAGGCAGAAAAAACTGATCTGAGAGACAATATGCAAAATGACAATGATAATGCCAACTGAAACAGCACTGAGGCATCAGAAGTCATAAAATATAATGACCAATCTTGATTTATAAGGACTAATGATGAAAGAGTCTTCCTTTCTATTGTTAGAATGAGATGTGATCACAAATTTAAAATTTTATACATTGTCAGTTGCAAGTTACATAATTTTGGAAGTTTTTTCTTTTAAAATGTGTTATTTTGATCACTTTTGCCTTCATGTCATTGACTTCAATATTCTATTTCTGTACCTCTTCCAAGATTTACTTCTCTATTCTGACAAAGATGAATATGCAAAAATAACTGGTCTAGGAACCATATCTATTTACCTAATTAATGTATGCATATATACACACAGGGGGAGAGAAGAAAGGAAGGAAGAAAGAAAAAAAGAAGACAGAAGAGAGCGGGGTGGGAGTAACATAGACTTCACCAGACTGACAGAAAGGTACATAACACTAAAAATGTTAAGAACCCTTTCTCTAAAGCCTTATTGGGCACCCTCTCCTTTACCTCTCTTTCATTTCATATTATTTTGTGTAATTAGGAGAACTATGAACATATGATCTCTCACTGGGCTATTTTCTCAGGCTTCGTTTTTATTTATGTATTAATTTTTAATTTTTTTTAAACCCTTAACTTCTGTGTATTGGCTCCTAGGTGGAAGAGTGGTAAAGGTGGGCAATGAGGGTCAAGTGACTTGCCCAGGGTCACACAGCTGGGAAGTGTCTGAGGTCGGATTTGAACCTAGGACCTCCCATCTCTAGGCCTGACTCTCAATCCACTGAGCCACCCAGCTGCCCCTAAGATACGCGTTCCCCGAAAGGAACCCTCTCAGGATTCTTAGTCTTTTGCCTTGTTATAAGGGATAGTTCTTTGCGAGATCATTTAGTAAGAAATTATTGTGGTCTAAAAAAGTTTAAAGTATCTATAAAAGATAAAAACAACAACAACAATAAATTTTATTATGTTAAAAAAGTCTTTATCCTATTTTCTACTTTACAATTTTTCAGATTGTGAGTGCATCATGAGATAAATTGTTCTATTTAAGATACCATTTGCACTTTTTCTATCAAGAGGTAGAGTGATATTGTCTTTTCAAGCATGTAATGATGTAATAGATTAGGGAAGTCCGTTTGGGAAGGCTTAAGTTATTGAGAGAAGTGACAGGGAAATGTATTCCATTTTATTCCAGGTTTTTAGAGTCTAGACTTATTTTAATGTATTTACAATTGACTATGTGTAAAGCATCTATTGGCAATAACTTTTTCTGTAGAGAATTGTCTAAAAACTTAAAGAAAACACAACACACACACAAATTGTACCTCAGTTATGTATCAAATCAGCTCATTATTAGTGTACTTTGTTACCAGAAAGATAAAATGTAGGACTTTTCAAAAAGTTTAAAATCACACAAAAGTACATTCTGTTGGTTTTTTTTAAATTGTCTATCTTCAAGTGTGACAGAAAAAATTTGTCATTATTATTAGTCTACTCACATATTAAGTTAAGGGCAACTAGCTTCCCTAACTTTAAAATATTGAAAGGTTTAAGAATATGAGACAATTTTTGTTAAAATAGAAGATGCATATATTTGTATTCCAAACAGTTATTTTGATTTTTGTTTCTTGGTTTCCTACAGTTAGTATTTTATATACTAGGTCAAAGATTTTATTTTTTATCTTAATTATAGTCCTTTAGGAAAAATGATAATCACTTATATTTTATGCATTATTAAATCTCATCATATATATATATATATATAATTTGTTTTCATAAAATTCTTCTAATGTTGGTAAATGACAGATTTTATGTTCTTCATTTTATTGATTATGAAACTAATACCAATTGAGGTCAAAATGAAACACTCAATAAAGGAGTTTTAATAAGTTCTTTATTTACAAAAGGTAGATAAGTCAACCATTTCTCCCCATTTAAAATGTAATTTATATGATTGTAATTACATTATTGAAATTGTAACATTAATTTTTAATAACATAATTATTTCTGTACAGACTTTTCCCCTGCCTTCACACTCTCCCTTGTAATAAAAAACAATTGAAACCAACAAATACAGATTATATCTGTTTGCCACATTCCACATCTGTAATTATCTAGCACCAAAAGATAGATTAGGTCCTTGACTTGAAGGCACTTGAACCTTGGTTCAAATTCTGACTGAGACACTAAGAGATAAATCCCTGAACAAATCATTTAACCTCTCTCTGTCTCAGTTCCTTATCTGCAAAATAAAGTAGTGGTGGTAGATTCATTGATTTTGGAGAATCCTTCTGGTTGTAAATCTATTATCTAGGACTTCTGTAATTCATCATTGTTCATTGACACATGTTAAAAATTTGATTTTCCTTTTCAAAATTATTTATATAATTGTACTTACAGTTTATGTTATGGTTTTATTTCAATGACTGAGCATGAGTTCATATAATTCTTATGATTTTCTAAATTATTTATATTCATTGTTTTGTACATCATGATAATATAGTAGTTTTCTATATTATAATTACATAAGCTATGCTCAAATTACATGGATGCCTTTAATATTTCTAATTTTTTCCTCCTTATGAAAAAGTACTCTTATGAACTTTCCTTTCTGTCTTTGACTTCTTTAGGACATGTAACCATTGTCAGGACTGGTGGTTCAAAAGGTAGGAGCTTTCTTTTAGATTCTTAAGTAAAAACTTTTTGGCAGGACGGTATAATTTCACATTATTTTCTTAAATGATTAGGATAGTTCACAGCTCCATCAAAATCAGTTTTCTTGACATTTCATATTCCTACATTACCTCCAGCATCAATTGGTTTCATTTTTATTATATGTTCTAATTTGAAAGTCATGATATGAAAACTGTGATACTTTAACTTAACATTTCTCCTTTTAGTGATTTGCTTTATTTTCCCTTTCTTGTTACTGATACTTTGCATTTCATTCCTGTTCATAACCCTTTCCACTTAGATGTTGAGGAATGGCTCTTAATCAGAGTACATGGAACAATTCCCAATGTTATTTTCAAAATATTCTGAGGAAATAGACACAAGTAATAATACCTTGATTTTTGCAAGTGATGAAAATATTGATAAATTAATATTTCATTTATACTTTAGGCATCATTCATTTCATCAAAGTGTATTAGTTCCATTAAAATACAGTCTATTCCCATTGTCTGGATAGGTGATATTAAGGAACTGATGTGGATGGAAAAATTATCACCTTGCAGCCAAACTATTGAAGAACTTTTTTCTTAGACTGTTCTCAAAAATGAAACCTAAAAATTCCCATCGGCTGAAGCCTCTCTAGTCTTAAAACTATTTGTACTGCCTTCAAGAACTCAGAATTACCTCCATCTGAAAGTTTGTAGTAAGACACAATAAAAGATCTTTATGATGAATGGCAATAAGCTTCAAAAGAGTTGAATAGTTGTTTGCTGCCATTTTATCTTGACTAAATCAATTGACTACATGGCCAAAGTAAAAATACAAACTAAACTAAAATGAAGACAGTTGTATAAATTTTGGACAAAACTCTGATGTCTTTGATTTCGAAATCTGTTTGTGAAATAGGACATACAAACAAGAAAAGTTACTGTAAAACATAAGGAAACAAATTATTAGGAGGGAAAAGAGCTGCACAGAAAGAAGAGACAAGAATTCAGAAATTGGAGGATTAGTATGGACTGTCTTATAAAAAGGAAAACTTCCAAAGTTATATTAAACAATAATTTTGTCACATATATAATTTAATTATTTGCAGTTTCATTCATTGCACAGTGACTCCAAGACAAAAATGGCTACAACATTTATATTACATTTTAGAATTATATTTGCAGTCATAAATGTTAAAGCATTATATTTTCTTCGTGTATTTCCCTTAAAGCCTGTCATCTTTTCATCAGAAGGAAGCAATGACTTTCCAGGTAGCATAATCAATCATTAAAATATTTTGATAGATCAATTAAAATAGTGTCAGATGGTCATAAATTCTGTAATCAAATGTTTAGTGTGTTACTCAGACACATTTGACAAGAAATATAAATGGAAAAGTGCACACATGAAACCTTTAAGAACAAATTGCTTCTTTTTGGGAAAATACCATACATCCGTTTTGCCATGGGTCATTGGTTCATATTTTTCTCAGTATGTTGCCATAGAAGTGATTAAAATGTGCACACACAGATGTGCCCTATACAAAAGGTTGTGATCCACATGTGGGTTACAAAGTCAGCTCTCTATAACAATAGGGCGCATTTACTAACAAACTTTGAAGAATTTAGTTTGAAATTTTCTGCTGAACCATTAACTTTGTTTATAGCTTTTTCAATTATTTTTTTTCTTTCTGTAATGAATTCACTTATGGTTCTTGTCTGTTATGAACTGAATAAACAACTGTCTTTTTTGATAATTTTTTTGTGAAAACTTTTGTGTAATTTAGGACACATTCCCATTGCCATTTTGACCCCAAATTGGAATATTCTTGGTTGCCTACTTGAAAGCCAACAGCATTTAAAGGCCCTTCTTGGAGCAGTCTGCAATATGGTATCTGAGTTCCACTGGGTTCGAGGGCTAGAAAACCATCACATTTCTTAAGCTTTAGCCAATCACAAAGGCTAAACAATATTCCTTGTCCTAATTTTTACCACTCGTTTCTTTTTTTAAGGGGTAAAAGAAAATTTATTGTGATGAGTATTTCGGAGATATATGTACATAAAGGGACATGATGCCAGCTTTATTACAAATTTTACTACATTCAAAATCAAGAGTTATACTTTTGTTAGTGGTCTGGCTGGATACTGAATTATTAAAGAATTCAGCTGTGTAATAGTGCTAATTTTTGTATGCTTAGTGCAGATACAGTTATTCTTGATAGGCATGTGCTTTTGTAAATCCCTGGTTCACAGGGTTATATTCTTAGCCATTTGATGCATTACAGGAAGAAGAATCTCCTTCAAATAAGACATGTAGTGTTGGAGAGTTGAAGTCGTTATCATGGACTTTCAGTGCCAAACATAAAGCACTTGTTACAATATAGGAAGGAGAAAAGTGGACCAAATCATAGTCCATCACTATGACTTCTGTCATGTATTTGGCTAAGCTGTATTCAGTGCCAACCTGTTCAACCTTAGATACTCAGTGTAGAAAGTGCAAGGGTAAAGGTTGATCTAGGCTGAAATCTAAATCTTTTAGAAATGCCATTTCCTTCACTTGAATCTGGTGCTTTCTGTACATGTGGTCAGTTACAGAGGCAAAGTTCCAAATTTCAGGTGGGTACATATCTTTGTATTTGCTGACAATGAACATAGAGGTTTCACCCACAAATTGGAGCAGTTTTGGGGGCACAATTTTGCATATATTGATCAATAAAGGCCATGATTTTGTACATACTCTTCTCCAGCAACCTGAACTTCATTGGCATTTGTACCAATTGGTCAGTTAGAATAAGTCTCATGTTCCTAGGGACTGATTGATCCACCAAGTATTTTGATCTGCTGGTCTATCCTTCCTCAAGTTGTCTAAGGCAGCAATAAATATCTTTCACATATTCATTACAAAGTTTTGCATCAGCATATTCATTGCAAGTATTACATTGGCAGAGAAACTCTTTTGTAGGTGCTTATCTAGATGTTTCCACTGGGGTTAGAGATGGAGAATCCACATTCATAGATTTAGAGGTTATTTTCTCTTCTTTAACATGTTCAGATACATACATCTTTTCTACTGGTTTGGGGGATTTTTTTGTAGCTACTTTCATAATAAGAGTTTTCACGTCCTTTTTCAAATGCATTTTTGATGGAAGCAGTTGCTATTGCTCCACACACTTTGTTGTTGGATGTCACCCAAAGCCATTCATGACCTCAGTCCAGGCTTGGAGACAGCAGTGGGTATAGTTCACCTTCTTGGCACATATAATGTTGTCCCTCAGTTTTTCTCATCATTGATCTTCATTTTCCTCATGTGGAATGCCAAGGCTTCTACCTTTTCAGGCAGTAGCTTATTGGAAAGGAACAAACACACACATAAAAAGAAGGACAGATAAGTATAGATAAATGGCTATGCTTCTGCCCCCACTGCTCTAAGCCCTCAATCCCTGTAAGTACAAAGCACAAAGCGCTTTGTAAATGTTATCTCAGAAATATGAGGAATGGAATAAATGTGAATTTCTTTAAAATAATGGTATATAAAACCTATCAGCAAGCATTATCAGTAGTGAGGACAAGCTAGAATCATTTCCATTAAGATCAGGGATGAAGTAATGATTCTCATTATTACAACTGTTATTTAACATTATGCTATGCTAACTATTGCAATAAGAGAAGAAAAAGAAATAAAATGAATTCAAATAAGCAATGAAGAAATAGAACATTTACTCTTTATACTTAATACCATGGCATATTTGGAGAATTCTACTGAATGAACTAAAAAATTAAGATAATTCAAAAAAATTTAATAAATTTTCAAGATATAAAATAAACCTTATAATATTGTAAACCAAGTACAACTGCAAGAGATAGAAAGGGAAATTTCATTTAAAAGAACTATAGAGACTTCTGGGGGCAGAGCCAAGATGATGGCATAAAGTAGAGAAGTTCAGAGTCACCATGAGAATCCTTTCTAACCAATAGTAAAATGACACCACAAAACAAGTACAGAAGTGCAAGAACAATAAGGAGATAGAGCAAAACAACTTTTAAGAAAAGAAAAACCCAAGAATGTAGGCAGAAAACATCTGGGGTATTAGAGTGAAAGAGGAGCACAGTCAGCAGGAGACTATAACAAGGTGTAAAGAGCAAGCCACAATCTCCTCACCCCACATATGATGTTCCTGATTTGGAACTTAAGTTCAAGCCAACAGTCAGATCCTGAGACCCTGCCTGGACAAAATAGAGGTCCAACCAACCCACACATCTTGAAATTCTAAACCTATGGGGAAGTCCAGAATCCCAGCCCATGGAAGACTGTGCTGAAGTGGGATGATTTCTGTGGGCTCAGAGCAAAGTCAGGAATTCTAAACTTGATGTTTGGGGCAGTTGGTTGATCCAAAGGGGTTCTGGATCTATTTGTCAGAAGCTCAGGGTGGAGCTACAAGGCAGGGCAATTAACGGTGTGACTAATTAGATCAAGTACACTGTGAGATCAAAAACTTGCACCTAAGCCTGAGGTTAGAATTTGAGAAGTGCCTGACCTGATCAATCTCAGAGTAAAACCAAAAGCTTTTGTCCAAACCTGAGGCAAGCCTTTAAGCAATCAGCATCTCAAGGGTTAATCAAATCAGCAGTGGGAGGAGACCCTTAGAGCTTCCAGCTCTCAGGGCATCATACCATCTTAGAAGAACTGAAACTGGCAGAAACACAGAAAAAACCTAAGGGTAGTATAAAGGAAGGACTGAAGTTTAAGAGGATCCCCTAACCTCCAAGAAAACAGAGTCTACCTATAAAAAGATAGGAAAAATGAGCAGATAACAAAAAAAGCACCTAACTCTAAAGAATTTTTATAGTGGCAAAGAGCAAGGTACAGACACAAAAGGGGACAGTGAAAACAAAGCAAACATAAACAAAGTCCAAAAGAAAAATATGGATAGGACACGGATTCTGGAAGAACTTAAAAAAAACTTCAAAAAATAATTGAGAGGTAGAGGAAAAGTGGGGAAGAGAAACAAAAGCAATGCAAGAAGAAATGAGGCAAATGAAACAGGAGAGCAACAAGCCGACAGTAAAAAATCATGTCTTAAAATCAGAATTGAACAACTAGAAACTAATGATTTCATGAGAAATCAAGAAACAATAAAACAAAGTCAAAAGAATAAAAAAACAGAAGAAAACATGAAGTATCTTATTGAAAGAAATAACCAATATGGAAAATAGATCCAGGAGAGACAATTTAAAAATCATTGGACGATCTGAAAGCCATGATTTAAAAAAAAAAAAAAGCTTTGACATCATAATACAAGAAATTATCAAAGAAAACTACTCTGATATCATTGAACAAGAAAATAAAATTGAAATTAAAAATTCACTGATCATCTCCAGAAAGAAATCCTCAAATGACAACTTCCAAGAATATAAGAGCTAAATTCAAGAGCCTCCAAGCCTAAGAGAAAATACGACAAACACATAGAAAGAAACAATTAGTCAGGATCACATAGGACCTAGCAGCTTCTACATTAAAGAATTGGAAGGCATAGAATATGATATTCAGGAAGGTGAAAGAACTAGTTTTACAACCCAGAGTCACATATCCAGCAAAACTGAGTCTATTCTTTCAGGGGGGAAATGGACATTCAGTAAGATAAAAGATTTCCAAGCATTCCTAAGGAATAAGCCAGACCTAAACAAAATTTTGAAGTCCAAACATGAGACCCAAGAAGGTAAATAAAAAAGAAAATTTAAGGGACTCATTGAGGTTGATTTGTTTCTATTTCTACATATAAAGAAGATATCTGTAATTCTCAAAAATTACTCTTAGAAGAAGAGCAGTTAGAAGGAATATACTTAGAACGACAGTGGAAAAGTTGATTTTGATGATGTGAGGGGTATGATAAAATGATGTGTAGGTAAATGTGATGATATGAAATGATAAATATATATGTTATACATATATATGATGTTATTTGGTATATAAAAAATCAAGGGGATGAAAAGAGGATTGCACTTAGAGAAAAGGGAGGAGAGAAATAGAATGGGGCAAATTATATAACATAAAGAGCCATGAAAAATCATTATGGAGATGGGAGGATAAGAATGGTGATAGGCAATTGTTAAACTTTATTCTCATCATAAATGGCTCAGAGAGGTAAAAACAAATATACTCAGTGAAGTATAGAATTGTATCTTACCCTACAGAGAAGTAGAAGGGAAATAAGACAAAGGAAGGGGGAGGTAATTTTAGGGAGGGAGAAGTAGGGGGTGATGAAAAGCAAAATACTGGTGAGAAGGAACAGAGAGAAAGGGAAAAGAGCAGAATCCAAAAAGGAAAACAAGATGCAGGGCAATACACAGTAATCATAACTCTGAATGGGAATTGGTTGAACTCACCCATAAAATGGAAGTGGAAAGCAGAGTGTATTATAAACCAGAAACCTACTATATGTTGTTTATAAGAAACACATTTGATGCAGGATGACACATATAGATTAAAGGTAAAAAGCTGTAGTAGAATTTATTATGTGTCATCAAAAGTAAAAAATAAAAAAGCAGGAGTAGCAATCATTATACCAGAAAAAGCTAAAGTAGAAATTGATCTGATTAAAAGGGATAAGGAAGGAAATTATGTCTTGCTAAAATGTACTATAAACTATGAAATAATATCAATACTAAACATTTATGCACTAAATGCTATAGCATCCAGATTCTTTAAAGAAAAAACTAAAGGAGCTTAAGGAGGAAATAAATAGTAAGACCATGAGACCTTTCAGAACTAGATAGATCAAACCAAAAAATAAATAAGAAAGAAGTAAGGGAACTGAATGAAATGTTAGAAAAAATAGAGCTAATAGATATCTGGAGAAAACTGAACAGGGATAAAAAAGGAAGATACCTTCTTTTCAACAGCACATAGTACATATACAAAGAATTACCATATACTAGGACAAAAAACATTGCAAACAAATGCAGAAAAGCAGAAATAATAAATGAAACTTTTTAGATCATAATGCAATAAAAATTTAATTAATAAGGGTCCATGGAAAGGCAAATTTAAAATTAATTGGAAACTAAATATAATTCTTCAAAACTGCTGGGACAAAACAGAAATCTTACTAACAATTATGAACTTTATTTTTAAGAAATGATGATGAGAAAACAAAATACCAAAAACTATGGGATACAGTCAAAACAGTAATCAGGGGAAATTTTATATCTCTGAATGCTAATAGCAACAAAATTGAGAGGAAAGAGATCAGTGAATTGGGCTTGCAAAGAAAAAGAACAAATTAAAAATTTCCAGATAAAAACTAAATTGGAAATCCTAAAAATTAAAGGAGAAATTAATTAAATTAAAAGTAAAAGAACTATTGAACTAATAAATAAGTCTAGGAGTCAGTAGTTTGAAAAAACAAATAAAATAGATAAGGTACAGCTAAATCTTATCAAAAAAGAAAGAAGAGAATCAAATTAACAGTTTACAAATGAAAAGGATGATCTTACTTTTAATGAAAAGGAAATTAAGATAATTATTAAGAGCTACTTTGTCCAATTATATGGCAAATAAGCATGACAATCTATATGAAATGGGTGAATGTTTATAAAAATATAAAGCATCTCGATTAACAATAGAGGAAATAGAATACTTAAATAATCTCATCTCAGTAAAATAAGTATAGATAATATAAAATATTTGGGAGTCTACCCAGACAAATCCAGTAACTATTTGAATATAATTACAATCCACCTTTCACACAAATAAAGTCAAATTCAAATAGTCAAAGCAATAGTAATTGCTCCTGGGGGGGCCAAGCCAATATAACAAAAATGGCAATACTACTAAATAAATTTACTTATTCAATGCTATGCCAATCATATTACCAAAATCTATTTTATAGCACTAGAAAAATAAGAGGAAAATTCATCTGAAAGAACAAATAATTAACACTAATAATCAATGAAAAATATGAAGGAAGATAATTTTGCCGTACCTGATTTCCAATTATTAATCCATAATCATGATACATAAATCATACAGCCTGAAACTGGTTAAGAACTAGATTAGTGGATCCATATATTAAATTAGTTATACAAATCACAGTCAAAAATGACTATAGTAATTTAGAGTTTGATAAACTTAAGATACAATATTAGGGGACAAGAAATAACTATTTGACAAAAAATGCTAGGAAATATGGAAATCAATTTGACAAAAAACAGTTATAGAACAACACCTCATACTCTATTCAAAGATATAGTTAAAATGGATACATGTTTTAGATTTAAAGGGTGATACCATAAGCACTTTGGGGGAGAATGAAAATTTCTATCTGTCAGGCTCATGGATGAGGTTTGAATTTGTCATGAAAAAATTATAGAGAGCATTATGAGATATGAAATGGGCACATCAAAAAAAGGCTTTGCACGGACAAAACCAGTCCAACCATGATTAGAGAGAAAGAAGGAAACTTGAAAAATATTTTAAAACAGTTTCCTTTGATAAAACCTCATTGTTAAAATATATAGACAGCTGAGTAAAATTTACAAGACTACAAGTCATTCCTCAATTGATAAATGTTCAAAGGATATAAAGAGGCAATTATTCTGGAGAAGAAATCAAAGTATCAATAGTCACATAATAAATCATCTAAATCACTATTGATTAGAGAAACGCAATTTAAAACAACTCTGAGGTACAATCCTTCACCTATCAACAGCTAATATGACAGAAAGGGAAAATAAAAAATGTTATAGGGGATTTGGAAAAATTGGGACACTAATGTACTTTTGTGGAGTTGTCAACTGATCCAACCATTCTGAATAGTAATTTGGAGTTATCCCCAAAGGGCCATAAATCTCTGTATACACTTCCCCCCAATAATACTATTACTAGATTTGTTTTCCAAAGTGATCAAGGAAAAAAGAAAAGAATACATACACACACATACACATATACAATGTTTATAGCAACTTTGTATAGGCAAAGAATTAGAAATTGAGAGGATGACCATCAATTGAAGAACGACTGAACAAGTTGTGCCATATGAATGTGATACAATTATGCTTTAAGAAATGACAAATATGAGGCTTACAGAAAATCTAGAATGATTATCAGATATCATGAACTGATATGAAGTAAATAGTACCAGGAGAACATTTTACAGCAATATTCCAAAAATGAATAACTGGAAGTGACTTAGCTTTCTTGGTCTTTTCAATGATCAAAAAACATTCCAAAGGAATTATGCTAAAAAATGATAGCTGCCCCTAGAGAAAGAATTGATGGAGTTTGAATACTGATTAAAGGATACTTTAAAAACCATTTTTATTCTTATTTTTTGTCTGTGTTTTCTTTTTCAATATGGCTATCATGGAAAAATTTTCATTTCTGTACATGTATAATCTGTATCAAATTGCTAGCCTCAAGGAATGGGGAGGGGAACAATATATTTAGAACAAAATTTATTTTAAAATGCTAAAATTTTTGTTTATATGTAATTGAGAAAAAAATTAAATGTGAAAAATAAAGTTCTCTTACAACAATCTAGGTGTTAGGTGCTGTTATTGTCCCCATTTTATAGACATGTTCTGTGGTGGACAGAGATTGAATGATTTGCCCAGTCACTGAGTGTTTCTTAGTCCAGAGTCAAACTCTTAAAAGTAGGAACAACACCAAATCTACTCACTGTACCACCTATGTGCCTCACAGAGGAATTAGGGAGTAGTGGATATAAAATGTTGGACTTGGAGTCAGGTTTAGCTTCTGACATTTATTAGCTATGACCGTGGGCAAATCATTTCATCTCTGTCTGCCTAAATTTTCTTTTAATGATTATAATAGTAAATGCTTGAAGCTTGATTGGTTCCTTTGTATTTTTCTAGAGTATCAAATACAATGCTGATACATAATAAGGATTCAATAGGGGAAACTGGTGGTTCAGTGGATAGAGTGTTTGACATAGAATCAGGAAGATTTGAATTCACATTTAGCCTTGGATCCTGGTTCTGTGGCTCTGGCCAAATCACAATATCTTTCTGCTACAATTTTCTCATGTGTAATTTGGGGTAATAATAGCTTCCCAGGTTTGTTTTGAGGATCAAATAAGGATAATACTTGTAAAGTACTTAGCTTAGTGACAGGCACATAATAGCCTTTAATATTCTTCCCTTCCCATTCCCCCAACATATGCTTAAAGTTTTCAGGAAAAGTGTTATGGGCAGGAAATGTTATTTTTGAAATCTACATCCCCAAGAAGTACATGTAGAATGTAGCAAGCAAGTGATGATATTTCCATATTATGACATCTTTCAGTCAACTCTTTCTTCCTTATTGAAATATTTTCCCCTTTGTCTTTATAAATTAATTCTTGAGAAGTTCTGATAAATTCTGTGCTGACTTTGCAGAAAGAGATTAAGTTCATGATATCTTATTTATCATTCCTCTAAACCCTTTAAAATTTTCACCACTGTTTCAGGGATGCACATGAAACTAGACCTGACTCTCCTCCATTATTTCCATATGATTATTCTTTTGACATACATTTTTCTCTAGATAAATGGTATATATCAAAAATTATTTTAAATTAAGTAATAAAAATACTAAAATAATGTATTAATTATAGTCTATCCTCAAAGAATAATTACCATTAATTATTAAAATTAGTTACCAAATTTATTTAAAAATAAAAAATCTTTTGATTCTGCTTGTGTAATTTGTAATTACATTTGATAATTTGTAGTAATTTATATTTTCTAAATACTAATTAATTTTTCAGTTATCTTATTTTAAACTGTTTCTGGATGTTCTTTTTATTCATAAGAATTTCATTATTTTGGCTAAGTAATTAACATTTCACAAGTATTTACATATTAAATGTATATATATGCATATTATATATCAGGTTTTATTATTAGTTAATTAATCTGTTTATTACATGAAAACACCCAGTTATTTCCTCCATCCCATTCTCTCCACCTTCCATTAAAAAAGGCATCAAGAAAAATAAAGGTCATTTAATAAAGTAAAAGACATTCAAATATTCTTGAAGAAAAGATCAAAACTGAACAGAAAATTTGATCTACAAAAATGAGAAGAAATCTAAGAAGATAACATAATTCATTATAAAGGATGTATTAAGGATAAACTGTTTATTTCTCATGGGAAAATGGTATATTAAAAATTTAAGAGTGATATCATTAATTAGGTAGTTTAACAGAGCACAAATAGATAGAAACTTCAAGGTCAATTTGAATATAATGGAATGAGTAAAAAATTGAAATTGAATGGAGAGGGATAAAATGGAATAATTACCTCATATAAAAAGGTATGAATGAACGAAATGTTAAAATGAGAGGAAGAAGGGGATGACGGGCTAGTAATGCTAGCACCTTATTCTCATCATATCTGGTATAAAGAGGGAATAATGCATACACATAGAAAGATAATACTTAACTTATAAAGAGATAGGAGGGCTAGGGATAAAGATTAAGAGAAGGATTCTTAGAAGAGCTTATACATTAAGAAAAAAGAGATAAGGGGATAAGATAAGAAAGGGAGCAATAGAAGTCATTTATATTAAATAAAAAATTAGAAGTATAAGAGAAGGACTCTTAGAAGGATGAATAGATTATTAATTAAGAGGGTAAGGGGAAGAGACAGGGGAGGGAAATTGAGAAGGTGAGGTTTATTTAGAACTAAGGGACTGGGGGAAGAAAATAAAGGAGGGACTCAGAAAAGGTGGGTATTAGGGAGGTAGTTAGTAGAATATAAGTTTTCTCAGCAGGAATAAGATAAAGGAAGAGGCAGAGAAGAAAAAGTAGTGAGGAAAGCTAAAATGGAAGGAAATACATAATAAATAATTATGATTTTGAATGTGAATAGGATGAATTCAACCACAAAATGGAAATGTATAGCAAAATGGATCCAAAACCAAAACCAGCAATCTGTTGCTTACAAGGAGAACTTTTAGAAATGAGAGTCATACATAGAGTAAAAGTAAAGAGATGAATTAAAATATATTACTTTCATCTGACAAAAAAAGGTAGCAATAATGATCTTAGACAATATTAGAGGTAAAATAGATCTAATTAAAAGAAATAAGCAAGGAAACTAAATTATTTTAAAAGGTAGCATAGATAATAAGGCATTATTAATACTAAACCTATTTGTAGTAAATATTATAGAATCCAGATTTTAAAGCAAAACTTAAATGAGTAACAATGGAAATAGATAACAAAACTATTACAGTCATGAACTTTAATATTTTCCTCTCTGAACTAGATAAATCTAATAAGAATAACTAATAAACTCATAGAGATAAAATCTTAGGTAACCTAAAATAAGATAGATTTCTGGAAAGATCAGAATGGTAATAGAAAGAAATATATGTTTTTTCTCAGCAATATATGGTACCTTTTAAAAAAATTGACCATATATCAAGGCACAAAAATTTATAGTTTAATTCAGAAAAGCAGAAATATTAAATGAATTATTTTTTATCATAATGCAATAAAATTATATTCAATAAGGGATCATGTAATCATAGAATCAATATTAATTGGAGGCTATATAAAGTGTGGGTTAAAGAAAAGTCATAGAAACAATAAATAATTTTGTTAAGGAAAATGATAATAATAAGACAGCATACAAAAAACTATGGGATACAGCAAAAGCAGTAATTAGAGGAAATTTAATATCTTTAAATGCTTATATCAGTAAAATAGAGAATGAAGTGATCAATGAACTTGGTATAAAATAAAAAAGACAAGAAGAACAACAAATCCAAAATGATGCTATCTGTCATTTTCAGTGAACCCATTATTGGTGTTTTTTTACAAAATCTATTCCACAAAACTTGTAGGTTATACATGGTGAGAAATTTTAAACATTCTTCAAAGAAGTTTCTTTATCTAATGCCACTGCCTCTAAATTCAGATATTCATGAAAGTTGGACCTCCTGTTGTTCGTGTCTCAGACATTTGTTTTTTGCCTGATTTAAGTTTTATGTAATTCACTGTTAGAAAATGGGGAAACTGATGTTATATCTGATTTACTGAGGTTTTTTGTTATACTAGACTTGTATCAAAACTGTTATGATTTGGCTTCTGCCCTTTAGGCTTTACTTATTAAGGTAGTAGGATGCACTTAACTGCACATTGCATCCGTGGCCATGAGTAAGTTCCCCCAATAGTGTTATGTATATTCTATATAAATAAGGAAATACTTTGTTTTCTCCTTAAAGTTCACTTATGAACTTTGTACTTTTCTTTTTTTTTTGCTCTAAGTTGGAACTTTATTAACCCCCAAATCAATAGTCGGAAAGTGAATTTCATTAAAAATGATAATTGATGCAACATGGTTTAGGTGAATTAAAATCCCTCATTTCTTTTAACTAATTTGTAATTATTGATTTAGAGAGATACTACATTTATAATGAAATGAAGGATACCAAATGATCATTTTACTCATTCCTACATTTGTCTTTGAATTTGGAAAGCAAAAGCAACATCTGGTTATTGTCACTGGTACTGAAAAGGGTATGACAACCTACTGCCCTTTAAATCCATCAACTATTCTTGTAATTACCTAGATCAAAATTTCTTTATCTTGCAACCATTTCTCTTTGTATTGAATTTGGGTTCAGAGACTTTCTCATTTTTCAAGTTTGTGTCTTGAGCGTGTAGCATAGTGTCTGGATACCAGAAGATGTTTAATAATTATGATGACTAATTCAACACTTGATTATTATAATACTGAAAGGAACTAGGCAAAATGTTAGAATTAGTTAAAGTTTGGTAATTGAGGGAGGTTAAGCTGAACATTCAAAATCATCTATTTAATAACATTATTGTGAAACATTTTTGGTTGAAGCAACATTATGTATGGTGTATGTCTATATTTTCCATCAAAACAACACTAGTTCCAAGTATTTTAATGGGCATGTTTTCTCCACTCTATTCCTGCCATCCCTTGTCCTCCTTTCTGTTCCCCAAAACTTTAGTTTTGAAAGTAATTTAGGAGTCTTTAACCTAGAGACTGCAAACTTGTTTTTTAAATATTTCATAATTATTTCATTATAATTGGTTTTCCTTCTGAGCCTATGTATTTTATTGTAATTATTTAAAATCATTATTTGAGAAGGGTTCCATAGATTTCAACAGAATGCCAAGAGGTTCTGTAATAGAGTAAAGGCTAAAAACCCCTAAGGTAATTTCAGCACTCACTTGTTTTTTTTTTTTTTTGAGGTTTTTGTTATTTCCTGTGTTATACTAAATGAGTTATTTCCTATTTTGTTAGGATAATTTGTTTTCCTATTGAACCAAAATAACTATGCCACTAAGTTCCTTGATGTAAGTTAACATTCAGCTGCCAGATTTTGAACATCTAGGTGGTGGGTGGTATTTTATTTTATTTTCTCAAGACACCCTTCATAAATATTTAACAAATAAAATAATAAAAGAACAAATAAAAATAAATAATAAATAAAAGAACAATTGAATTTTCCAGGTGTGGGGATCTATTGTATAGCAGCATATTTCCTTGCAGAATGCCTGTCCTTTAGAGGAATGACTCCTTTCTAATCACTCACAGTGTCCATTTAGATATTAGTCTTTGTAAAATAATGGCCTAAAACAAAAGCAAATGGCTCCAAACTACAAATGTACAAAGACCTTATGTCATATTTCCGTTCCCACTGGGATGAAAGTCCTAGGGTTAAGACTAATCTGAGCTGTAATAATAACTTAGCATCTTCATAATACATTTCTGTATAACCTCCTTGGAAATCTTTCTCTTTTTAGGCTAGATATGATTTTTCAGAAAGAATCACTAGTTATTTGGACCCAATTTTACTTGTTAATTTAGGAATAGAGCTGGAAAATGTTTTTCGTTCAAAAGGAAACATGACACTAATATAACGAATAGTATTTGTTTGTTCTTTGGCCATTTAACTAGATTTGAAAGGAACAACAAAATGAATTTTCCAGAATTGTTTTGTACAATGGCAGTCTTTGGAATAAGTGTATATGATCTCCCAAGATGACTTCTTTGAAGAATTGAGAACATAAGAAATTGTTCGCATGTAGATCTTATAATTTACATAAAAAATATGATCGGCTTCGTCTGTAGACCTGTTTTGAATATACGTTCAAATTAGATATTTTGATTGATTTTAAGATTCTGAGACCCACTGTTTGAAATGTTTTCAAGATTATAATATATAGAATTTAAAGATGCATTTCTTAGTGAAATGGAAGTGTTTTAGAATAGAATGGAAATTAGGAGAGGGGAGTGCAATTACTAGTCATGTGACCTTAAATTTTCAGACTCAATTTGCTCACTTGTGAAAGGAAGGTGATGCCTCAGATAATGTTTAAAATACCTTTTAGCTTTAATTATTCTACTTTAAAGTATCTTTTATTTATTCTCTAAGATAATGCAATCTCTTATTTTCAAGGGTCTGTGCTCTCCATTCCTGGTGGATATACAATATAAGAACACAAAAGCACTTAGAGGAGTTTTGTATTTTGCCAACTAAATACAACTTGATTTAGAGTTCTTTTAAAACTGCTGCAAAGTCAGAAGGCCATGGATTTAAGTTTTAATAAATTCCCTAAGTATTTAAGTTTTAATAAATTCCCTAAGACACAGCAGAAGTCAGGTGGTATCAGTTGTTGGTTACACTTAATAACTATTTATTAATTGGAGTATTATCTTTGGAAGGTCCTAGAAAGGAGGAAAGTCTTCAAGTAGAGGGAGGATGGGGAATCTTCTTCCATTTTATGAGGAATAAGCTAAATAAATTTTGAGATTTTCATCAGTCAACAGATAGTAAATTATTCTGGCCAAAGTAAATAAACGAATACTACTATCTAAAGTTTCAAAGTGCTGATTGTGAAATATATTGGTGCATGCATAGATAAAATTAAAAATCTCTTCAAACACTGAAGATTTTGCCTATCATTGTTTTTATATATCAAAAGAGTAAAGATTCAAATGAAGATATAACCAACATAATGTATTCATAAATTCTAGGCACATGTTATATACACCCAGTTCTCATTACTTTTTTCCTTAATTTAGTCTATTGTTAGAGCTGAAAATAAATAGACTACATTGAGCTTTCAAAAATTTCAACTCAATACTTAACTAATCGGACCAATTCTCTCACTCTGGCTTCACAACACAGTTATGTTTTCAGAGGGGAAGAAGCCCTTCTAAAACTTGAAGACCAATAGCTTTCATATTCATATTAGTTTGTAGTGATTCCAACCATCATGTTCATTTTTAATATTCAATGGACTCTTCAAAGATTGTTGTTATCCAGTTGTTGCAGTGGTTTCTGACTCTTTGTGATCCAATTTGGGTTTTTTTTGTGTTTTTTTTTTTTGCAAAGATACTTGTGTGGCTTACAATTTCTTTCTCCTGCTCATTTTACAAATGAGGAAACTGAGGCAAAGAATGTTAAGTGACTCACCCAGGATCAGATATCTAATTAGTGCCTAAGTCAGGATTCAAACCCTGGAAGTTGAGATATCATTACTACATGCCTAGCACTCTATCCACTGCACGACCTAGCTAGCACTAAGTATTTGCCTTTCCTTTTGTTCATAGTGCTTTATACACTGAGTACCTAAGAAATGCATCCTGATTCATGACTCAAGTAATCATACTTTGAAATTAGCAGAATAACAGAGTTTTGGACTAAGACTTAGAAGATAAAGGTTCTAATTTCAGCTCTGTTTCTTTTTGACATTGTGATCCTAAGCATGTTACTTATTTTTCTAAATCTCTGTTTACAAATCTGTAAAATGGAGATAAACTACATTATTCTTATCTCACAAGTTTTATAGTGAGCATCTCATCAGAAGGGAGAAGAGATTTGAAAGCAAAAAGCAAGCCACACAAATGTAAGGTATTATGAAGTGCAAAGGATTTGCTATCTCAATGCAGTTTCTCTACCAGCAATTGATTTTGCACAAAAAAGCTGCTGTTCTTTTTCAGTATGCTTTCAGCAATTTTTCCTAGTATATTCAGAAAAAGGTGTAACTTAAATAATTGTGCAGATTACTAATACATATACAATAAATATAATCAAACATTATGTTTGTAACCCCTCATACAGCACTCTTAAAGTGCTGAGCACCTAGTAAGCACTTAATATATAATTAATATAATAAGCACTTAATATGTAACATAATATAAATATAAACAAATACATGTTTGTTGCAAAGGTTTTTTTTAAAATTACATGTATTTGGGGTAATGAGGATGAAATCTCAACCATAGAAGGAAGTAAAATGCTGGCAACATTAGCCTGATGTCCTGCTGAATCTGAAATACTCAAAATTATAGTGAACTGCATTGAAAAGCACATAGGAAACCAATTAGTCAATCTTAACTGTATACTGTCCTTAACTTTCAAATTACTTGATCCATTGACTTATCAAATGCCTTACAAATATAAAAAATGAATTGCTCCCCCCATCTTCTAAGTTCCTATTCATATGATGGCCCAACCTCCCTTTCCAACTTCTCTATGCACTATGCCCCTCCATGTCTTGTTGCAGTCTAGCCAATTCTTGCTGTTCCTCACAAATGATACTTCATATTCCATCTTTGTAACTTTGTCTTCTCTGCTCCCAAAGCTTCAGAATGCTGCCTCTTAGAATCCCTATTTCCTTCAAAATTCAGTTCAAGCACTGCTTTCTGTATTGTGATTTTGTATGTGTATGTATTTACATGCATCTTCTTCTTCCCTCACAAAATTAAGCTCCTTATGAATTAGGACAATTGCATTTTTATCTTTGTATCCTTGGCGTCTAGGGGAGCATCTAGAACATCAAGGTGCTAATTGAGTGGTTATTGATTGATGAATACTTATGGGTAGTGTGATACAGAGAGGAGGTATTAAGAGTTTGCAGGTTTTTGCTGAGTGCTTATGTCAGTTAAGAGGTTTTAGAATCTTGGAAGAGTTTCAGTTGGACCTGGGAACTCGTGGAGGGAATCAGGGCCAGCCAAGCTCCTTCTGGAGATTGAAACCTAGCTTAGACTTGGAGTGTCTTTTGAAATTTGTTAATTTAGATAAAACCTTTGACTCTCCCTATCCTACCTCATTTTCTACCTTCAATCCCTTACCTAAATGTCTGAGAAGAGTGAATAAGGAGAGTGAATCAGAGAGTTAGTTCAAATCTGTGAGAGTTTAGCCCTACCCTTGCAGTAATATATCTAGGGAGGTTTTGTATCCATCATCCTAATCCCTTTTGATTTCAAAATCACCTTGAGAGCTGAGTAAAGGCAGGTCCTTTCTCAGTCTCCCAATCCTGCTTCCCTTCCCCCACTTGAGGTTTCTCTAAGCAGCTGTTAGGGCTTCCTTGATCCTTTTACCCTGGCAATCTATCCTGAGAAGACAATAAACCCCTTTGTATTTAAAACAGACTTTTTTGGTTACTTCATTAGTTAATTAGTAAGAAAGGGAAGAAGAGGAATAGAATCAACATAATCTGGGTTTGAGGGAAGCTGGGGAATCCATTTTGAAGGAAGTGTAACTTCAAACCCAGCCCCTTCCTGTGATACTAACTAAAGCCTGTAGTCAATTTCAATCTGTCTTGGTTCATTCTAACTTGGCTGTATAGTGTCTTTTACTTGAAGTGATCAGCCTATTTCCATTCAGTGTTTTGTCTTTAGTCTAAGTCCCAGTCTGTAATCCTTGCTGCTGTTTGCCTGTTTAGATTAATTCATCCTCTCCCTGGCAATCCTTGTTACTTCAGTGTTATACTCCATGAGCTCAGACATTCCCTTATTTTCCTACCACCTCAACTCCCATCTTTCATCATTGAACCTTCCTCATCCATTAAATTGCCTTAACTTCCCTACTACCTAGTTTATTCCCTTGTTTACCTCTAGCCTTGGGTCCCTTTCCATGTCTTACGCCCTGATCCTACCAGTTATTACCCTTAGCTTCAGCCTCATATTATATCCTGCAGCTCCCTATTATATTTTACCTAATCCCCATATTACCTCCTTTCCTAAGTCCCCTATAACAGTAGTTAAGTAGAAAAGCTTTGGAGAAAATAATATAAACATGGATCTGATCCACAATAAATTTATATGATCTTGGCTGAACTATTCATGGCAATTTTTTGTAAAGCAATTCCTCTGGGCTACACACCTACTTGTACTCACTGGATAGGATTGGGCCTCCCAGAAGCTAGATCAGTGATAGTGAATGTTTTAGAGACAGAGTGCCAGGCCCCGCTCCCTGCCCCAACCTCCAGACCAAGTGCCACCCCCCCATCCCCCAAGAGATTGAGTGCTGCGTCCTGCCCCAACCTGTGTCTTGCATCTGCCACCTTCCCCACCTCCCCCACCCCCTTACCCCAGTCAGGGGAAGAAGAAGGCACTCCTATTAGACTTCTGGGCAGGGGGGTGAGTAATAAGAGGTGCATGTGTAGAGAGGGAGGAGAGTGACTCCAGGGCTCTGTTCCCCTCCAGCTCTGCTCCCCTCCAGTTATGTGCCTTGCTGTGAGCTATGCTCCCCTCAACCCTAGCTCCTTTCCAACCCCACTATGGGAATTACTTTTTCCATAGACTCAAAAGGTTGGCGTCTATACTATACTTTCACATAGCATATGAGCTCCCTCCCCAGTGCCTTACCCCAGACAGGGGAGGGAAGAAGAGCTCCCATTGGTCTGCTGGGCAGAGGGGTGGGGGAAATAAGGAATGTCCTCAGGTACATGGAGAGGGGGCACAGGGAAAGTTCTGTACCAGCACTTTCTAGTAATGAACTGAGACTCACAGAGAGGCCTCTGCATAATGCCTTTTTGGCACACATGCCATAGGTTCACCATCACAGAGCTAGACATTGCCTTGTGGATGGCTCTTTCTTCTACCATATCTCAGAATCTTCCCCCAGTCCCATGTACTTCTATTAAGAGGTAGATTTCTAAATAATCTCTTTGACTCACATCCCTATAGCACTCCAGCCTTTCTGGATGCTTCTAAAACACAGTGATAGCCATTACTTTTTTATTCCAAAAAGTTCTGGTGACTCTATTGCTTCTAGGACAAAATACAAAATTCTCTGTTTGGCATTTAAGATTTTACACGATTTGCCTCACACTTTCTTTCTAGACATATTGTGGTCCAGTAAAAATGACCTACTTCCCATTCCTTTAACAAAGGTGATGAAACTTAGTGTCTGAGAGCATAGTAGTCCGTTTTAATTTAATTTCCATGTCTGGACAAGCTATCTTCCATGCTTTTAATATGTTCCTTCCTTGCCTCTGTCTCTTAGGATTCCTGTTGTCATTTTTCTATCATGTCTGACTTTTTTGTGACACCATTTGGCATTTTATTGGCAAAGATACTGAAGGGGTTTACCATTTCCTTTTCCAACTCACTTTACAGATGAGGAAACTGAGGCAAACAGAGTGAAGTGACATCTATGATCATAAAGCTTGTAAGCGTCTGAGGTAATTTTAACTCAGGAAAAGAAATTTTCTTGACTTTAGCCCCAGTACTTTATCCACTGCACCACCTGGCTGCTTCCAAGGACTGAATAAGTTTTTGTGAATGAATGTTTTTGTTCATTTGTTTCAGTCCTGTCCAACATTTTATGACCCTATTTGGGGGTTTCTGGACAAAGATAAAAGAGTGGTTTGCCATTTTCTTCTCTGGCTCATTTTACAGATGAGGAACTAAGGTAAAAAGGGTTAAGTCACTTGTCCAGGGTCACACAGGTAGGAAATGTCTGACACCAGATTTGAGCTCAGGAAGATGACTATTTCTGACTTCAGGCCTTCCTTGCTATCCATGGCACCATCCTACTGCTCACCTTAGCATCCCTATTATTCTTCAAAGCTAAATTCAAGTATCATCTCCAACCTTGGAGTCTGCCTAACCTTAAGGCATATTCCTCCCCCTTTCTGCAGCAGTTAGTCTCTCTCCTGAAATTACTTTTTATTTACTTTATTTACTTTTAATTCTGAGACTGAATTTCTGTGTTTCAGGTAGTGTAGCAACTTCTTATGTGAAGACAAAACTAAAAATTAAGACTTTTTAACCTGTAAAAATTTTTTTGGAAAGGATATGATTGTCCCATAAACCTATAAACAGTGAAGAAGTAGTACACATTGGCCTATTCAACAGTTCTTTGAATTATAGAACAAAATAATGTTCCTGGAAAGCTGGCAGAAGGCATATTCTATGTCTGAATAACAAGGAAGACAGAGCAGGTGAAGGAAGAGGTTCCTGAGTGTTTTCTTCTTTTGTCTTTTATATATAACTAGTGACCAATACTTTGGGAGCTGAGGCCAGGAGAATAATAGTTGTGTGCATCCCCAACATGGTCTAAGCTGAGCTTCTAACAGTGAGCCAGAATCCTGACATGATATCACCCCTGTGCTTCCTGCGCCATGAAGATACATGTCCCACTTTCAGCCTTGAGAGGCATATCTGATGGAATCAGCTGGGTTTTCTCTCATTCCTGAATAATAATGCTGTAAACTATAAAGCAGCATATGTGAATGGAAGTTATTAATATTGATCTATTACAGTGATTCCCAAACTTTTTTGGCCTACCACCCCCTTTCTAGAAAAAAAATATTACTTAGCCCCCTGGAAATTAAATTTTTAAAAAAAAATTTAATAGCAGTTAATAGGAAAGATAAATGCACCTGTGGTCATCACCGCCTCCCTGGTTCATTGCAACACCCACCAGGGGGTGGTGGCGCCCACTTTGGAAATCACTATTATATAGAATATGATCCTGAAGAAGGTGCAAAGCTAAAGATACTGATAGATTAAAATGAGGCTTAGAACAATTTATTGATAATAGCTACAGGACAGATTTCCTAAGGGAAACAAGCATGTTTTATGGTATATCCCTAATCATTGAATTTTATGGATTCAATTCTTGATTTTGCTACTAACCAACTTGTTTCACCTTATACAAATTACTTTTTTTTGAGTTGCAGCATAATATTAGCCCTGCCCCCTGAACATGACTGTTTTGAGAATCGAAGGAATGAACATTTTTAAAGAATTCCATAGGCTCCAAAACACAATATAAATGTTAGTTATTGTTACTGTTGTTTTATTATTGTAATATATGTATAAAGAAAAGAATAAGATGCTAAACAAAACTTGTTGCTATCCATTGTAATTATTGTTATTGTTATTATTTTGAGGAGGAGGAAGAGGAGGTGGAGGAGGAGGAGGAGGAAGAGGAGGAGAGGAGACAAAAGGAGAGCAGAAGGAAGAGCAGGAGAAAGAAGAATAAGCCATACCATTTAGGGCTATGTATTTTGATATCTGCTATCTTCCACTTAACAGAACTGATGACCCATAAATTGTACCCAGCATGGCAATTATTATATTCTTATGATGAACTTGTAGTGAAAAATCCTCTGTAGCAAACAACTTCAACTGAATTTTCCAGCTCTCAGGGTTACAATTTTTTAAAAAAATAATCCACCGGCTACATCTCCCAGCCCAAATATACACAGCAAAATAAGGCCTTCTGTCTACAAAGAACAGCTGCTTTCCATGTTTCATCATTCTCTAGAGACAGAGGACTAATCCCGTGGTTAGTTCCTTTTTTCTGAGGCAGCTCAGTAACTGAAAAAACATTCATCCATGAGAAAATAGAACTGCTGCAACCATATCATTTAGATCCAAATGAGCTTCTTGTTTTCATTCTTTGGAGATAATTTCAGTTATCCTCATATATACTTACAAGATATATGCAAAATGAAAGGCAGTGCCAGATAAATAAGACAACTTGTCTTGGATTATCATATATTTAACCGACAGTAGCACCAAAAAAAGTTCCACTTGCTTTGATTTCACAAGACAAAGCTTAACATCTGTTTTTCTTCTTTTATTTTTCATGAGGAAAGCTCAGAGCTTTGCACAATTGTGGAGTAAGAGAATCTTTTCTGTTTCCACAGTTTCCTCTTTGTATGCTTCATAACCCCCATCCTTGATGGCAACACTTCTTTGCTATTTTTTAGGTATACACATGCTAATTCTTCTTCTAATGAGAAAAGGATCTGTTAAAATCATTCATATGGGATGAGGAGAGGTGGAAGAATTTTGTTTTTTGAAGGTGATGCTCTGGGGAAAGGTATCACTATCTTGATATTATACTGTTTAGTTGATGTCTTCTCTGCCTAGATATTGGCATTCTACTTGCTGCCTTTATTGGTTTCATCTCCACTAAACAAGATGTTTCTCCCATGATAAGTTTATCACTTCTAAACTCACTAATGTTTTCTATTCTGAGTGTGAGGAGCTAAAGGGTAGAGTACCAAATTCCTCCCAGTGCCTGTCATTATAGAGAGTAGAACCTGGACTCTCAGATCACTCCATCTTACATATAGTGCTTTTGCTGGTTTTGACTCTGTGGAATAAGATGCCCCCATGTTGGGTACCTATTAGTTTCCTATTCTCCCCTCCCGCTATTTCCCCCCTTTTTCTTGTGTGTGGTTTTCCTCTTTAAATCATAAGCTTGCTGAGGGCAAGGATTGACTTTTTTTTTAGTTAATTGTATCCTCAGCTTAGCAAAGTGCCTGGCACAAAAAAAGGTACTTAATAGATGTTGATTGGATTGGACTGATACAATCAATCTCTGAAAATATGTTGACTTTCTGATCAGTTATGAACAAATATAAACCCCCAATATATTAGTGTTTTTTGTTATTGTTGCTATTTTCTATTTTCTGATTTCTATTTTCTAATTTTTGCTATTTTCTAATTTCTGGCAACATATTTCATATCCTCAAAAATTATACCTAACAATTCCATTTTATGATTTTTGGCGAAATTATATTAGAGCACTGACTCTTATGAAGCTCTAGTTCTTTTTAAAATCTCAAATGGGGGGGATTCTGGGAAGATGGCATCTTAGATTGAGCAAACTTTAAAATCTCCACACCCTTACACACTGAGATAGAAAACAATGCGCTTTGAGAAGAAAGAGGAACAAATGTAACAAGGAGATTGTTCTGTAGTTTTCTTCTCTGTGTTTGATCTACCTGGCTTTGGGATCAGTACCATATTTGTATCATAAAAGGAGTTTGATGGAACTCCTTCTTTGCTTATGTCAAATAGTTTGTATAGTATTGGAATTAGTTGTTCTTTGAAGGTTTGATAGAATTCACTTGTGAATCTATCTGGTCCTGGAGTTTTTTCTTAGGCAGTTCTTTAATGGCTTGTTCAATTTCTTTTTCTGATATGGGATTATTCAAGTATTCTATTTCTTATGCTATTAATCTAGGCTATTTACATTTTTGTAAATATTCATCCATATCACCTAGATTGCTATATTTATTGCCGTATAATTGGGCAAAATAGTTTTTAATGATTGCCTTGATTTCCTCTTCATTAGAGGTGAAGTCTCCCTTTTCATCTTTGATACTAATGATTTGGTTTTCTTCTTTCCTTTTTTTAATCAGATTGACCAGTACTTTGTCAATTTTGTTTGTTTTTTGAAAGTACCAGCTTGTAGTCTTATTTATTAATGCAACAGTTATTTTACTTTCAATTTTATTGATTTCTCTTTTAATTTTATAATCTCTAATTTAGTCTTCAACTGGGGATTTTTAATTTGTTCCCTTTCTAGTTTTTTGATTTGCATGCCCAGTTCATTGATCTTTGCCTTCTCTAATTTGTTAATACATGCACTCAAGGATAAAAATTTCCCCCTGAGTACTGCCTTAGCTGCATCCCACAGTTTGGTAATATGTCTCATCATTGTCATTCTCTTCAATAAAATTATTGATTGTTTCTATGATTTCTTCTTTAACTAACTGGTTTTGGAGAATCATATTATTTAATTTCCAATTAGTTTTTGATTTGCCTGTCTATTTGCTCTTACTGATTATTATTTTTATTGCATTATGATCTGAAATGGTTACATTTATTACTTCTGCTGTTTTGCATTTGTTTTCCATGTTTCTATGCCCTAGTACATGGCCAACCTTTGCGAATGTACCATGTGCAGCTGAAAAGAATGTGTATTCCTTTTTGTCCCTATTTATTTTTCTCCACATATCTATTGAATCTGATTTTTTCTAGGATTTCATTCACCTCTCTTATCTTGTTCTTATTTATTTTTTGGTTTGATTTATCTAGATCTGAAAGAGAAATACTTAGATCTCGATTCTCAATATTTTTGAAATATGAGGCCTTTGTCAGAAATACATACTAACTATACAATTTTCCTTATTTTTGTTGCCTGCCTTCTAAACTTGGTTTCATTGATTTTGTTTGTATAAAACTTTTAAATATTTAATGCCAATGTTATCTATTTCGTATCTTATAATGTACCCTATGCCTTATTTGGACAGATTTTTCTATTGTCATCGATCTGACAACTAAACTATTTCATTCTCTTCTAATTTGTTTATGGTATCACCCTTTGTTTTTAATTTTTTCTTCATATATGATTATTCTACTCTTTCTTCTTTTTTCCATCTCTGTCTCTTCTTCCTCCTCCTCTTCCTTCTTTTTTCTACCCTCCTAGTCCTTCTCTTCAATATTATAAAATGGTTCCTTTACACAACTTGAGATATGCCTTTTAGTGGCTATTACTATTTGACAATTGAGGAATTCAGTGCCTTCTCCATAGGAAGTGGCAAAAAAGGGTTAGAGGTAGGGTTCAAATTCAGCTCTTTTGACTCAAGTAAAATTTAGTCGTCCCTTGTTTAAATTCATATTAGCTTTAGATAGTTCCACAACTATACATCGAAAATAGTACTAAACAGAATTAATTATTTTATTTTCATTCATTTTTATCATGAATATGTAGAAAAAGGCAATTATATTGTCATAGCTCAGTTTTCTTCTGCTAATTATAGTGCCCAGCTAAGTAAACTGCCTATTAAAGGGGAGGAATAACAATCATCAGAATTGGTAGGTGGGGAAATTTACTTTGCCTTACTTCCCTCAATTTTCTTCTACTGATAAGCAATCAATATCCACAAGCTATTATCTGATGGTTGTTTCCTAAGTGCTATGTTCCTACCTGGTCTCTTCTCTTCTCTTCTCATCTCCTTCAACCCAAGTTTCTTGCTCCAAAATTATCTTTCCCTCCCCAAACACATTTACTTAAGTCCCCTTTCTCTAAATACCCCCTTTCTGCTAACTTCCCCCACAACCAAGATCTAAGATTTTATTGATAAAGAATAGAAAACTCTAGGATACAGAAACTCCTACATTGCAGATAGCAACCATTCTACAACTTTAGAGTGTTACAGTATTGCCTGGGATGCTGAGGGTTAAAGGGTTAAAGGGATTAATTTAGAGTCCTTTAGCCAGTAAGCATCAGAGATAGGGATTGAATCTATATAATAATGACTGGGAGTCCATTTCTTTAAAAAATAAGCTATGTTGCTTTTTGTGCTATTTAATTTTTTAAGAACTTAGTCTGTCATTCTAATATATATATATATATTTACAAGTAAATACATATATATATATTAGGACTTGATAATCAATAATAGCTCAAAGAGCTATTCCTTCTGGAATATTTGCATTTTACAAGGATGTCCAGAGATAGATTTCACTGATCAAAAAGAATAATAATTTTTATATTTTTCCTTTTTTAAATTTAATTTAATTTCCCCCAATTACACATAAAAACCGTTTCTAATATTTTTCAAATTTTGAGTTTCTCCCTTTCTCCTCCAACCTTACTGAGATGGTAAGAAATGTTATGTATATTTTACATGTACAATCATGTACAACATTTTCCATATTAATTTTTTAGTAGAAGTAAACAACAAAAAAATGAAGAAGGTTAAAAAAAAGTTTGCTTTAGCATATAGCTTTGCCCTCCAATTCCATCATGGTGCACAAGATCTTTTGTGATAGCCTTCTAAGTTGTTTTGAATGAAAACATTATTTCACCCTACCTTCTTATTGGTTATGCTGCTTAGAAATTCATTTTGAAACATTATATCATAGATTTTTGGAGGAGAATTTGATACAGATCAGGTAGTCTGCACCTTCTCTGCCATCATAGCTCCTTTTCCTGGAATGATTCTTTAATTCTGGAATTTCTATTATGATAACTAGGTGAATTTTTTTCCAAGATCAGAGGAACCCCCTCAATAGACCTCTTATCTCAATGTAGATGACAGCCTAATCTTCCCCATCCATTTGAATTCTTAAATTAAGTTGAACAACAATGACATTCTGTTGAGAGATAATCATTTTAGTGTAATAAATATGTTTTTAAAAAGTAACCTAAAATTATTGGAACATTCTGTGTTTTGGAAAGACCATCTGTTTTCTTCCTTAATGTTTTCTATTCAAACCTATGCAGCTGGAAACCATCACAGTGTACTGTGTGTTTTTAAACACAGTATTATTACTCTAATGATGTTCTAATGTCCTGGTCCTATTGTGCATAGCACAGAAATTTTAGATGACCTTGTTTCTTGAAAAGTCTTGTTGAGGGAGATGATGATACACAAGACCACATTCTCACAAATATGACTTGTTCATGAGGGAACTTGCATCCTGCCCTTGAACCCATCAGATCATTGACATGAGGAAGAGAAAAGGAGGAGATAAAATGAAAGACAGTATCTCTCCTAAAAGGAACAACACTTTGTAAAGACAAGTTAAACTCATTCAATTCAATTCAACAAAAAAATTTAAACATCTACTCTTTGTAAAGTATTGTGCTAGGTGCTGGGGATCCATAGACACAAGCAAAACACTGTTTGCCCTCAAAGGCCTTTCATTATTTTGTGGCTGGAGTGTGACTTGTACATCGATGATACAATATAGGAATGATTTAGAAGCAAAGATAAGAACCAGGGAAATTTATTTAGGAATTTCTGAGAAGGTGGGAAATAATACTTTCAGTTTGGTTAACTACTAAACACTGTAACTTCTCTGCATTTTGCTATTGATATAGAAGACAGTACTAACCCAAATCTTTGCCTTGGCAGCTAGATTTTCTTCTCTCAGTTCTTGTGTTTAAGTTCTGAGCAGATACCCTGGTACATAATTCATTTGGCTTTTATTCCCTCTTTTTTTCCCCTCACTTGGCTTTAGATTGAACTTTACTATTGAAATTGTACTACCTTCTATGGTCTTAGGAAGAGAATTTCCTTTCATCCAGGTTTGTACTCTAAAAAGATTATGACAGATGAGTTTTCAGATTGGTTCTAGAAGAGTGCTTTATTCCCATCAAAGGCCATGAAATCACAAAGAAATCATAGATGCTATAAGATATATAGGTATAGGTTAATAATGTCATAGGTGCCCCAGAGGGGAAAAAAGTGAGAAGAGGAAAAATATGTAAGTAAAGGCAAAATGATAGAGTCAGATAAAGTCCATTAGTAAAATTTAGTCAATTAAAGGTCAAGGTCTTGTTGCTACTGACTTCCAGGGTTCTACAAGCACAGCACCTGACATGTACTAAGCTCTCAGCTGGACATATTCACTATATACTCTATTTTCCTGGAATCCTTCCATTTTTAATCTTTGGCTAATTCATATTTTTCTTTGGAATTTTGCTCATACTTTTTTTTTACTTTATTGTCTTAATTTAAGTGTGTGTCTTGATTTCCCTGTCATCATAGTAGTAGTAGATTGTTATGGTGATGCTCCCTTTTTTTGCTCATTTTCCTTATTGACTTAAAACTTCATGTTAAAGTTGGGCTCTGTCGAAAGTTCAAGAACCTCTGTCCCAGTTTTTAGATTTTTCATGGGACTGTTTACAGAGCTTGTTCTGAAATCCAAGAGTCCTGCACCCAGTGTCCATAATGAGTCCCATGTAATCTTCTTCTGAACAATTGTCTGATCTCTTTACCATTTCTATGTTGACAGCTACTTCAGCTACTGATGTTGCTAATGAACTGCCCATAGTGTGAACTGGGGTTCAATCCCAGCCATCAACCTGTTGAGTCTGACTTTTCCTGCTGACCTAACTTATCTTGGTATGGGAAATTGTTTCATCCTGAACTTTTGTTGACTTTGCTGCAATATAATTTTATTTGAGGTGTTATTTTAAAGTTATTTGGAGGAAATTTAGGAAGACAGGTAATTATCTACCTTCACTTTACCAACTTGGCTCTACCTCTGTAGATTTTTTCTTTTTTAAAAAATAATTCTTATTTTCCCCCAATTACATGTAAAAACATTTAAAAAAATTTGGAGTTCCAAATTCTCTCCTTCCTTTTCACCTCTTACCACTCCCTGAGACGGTAAGCAATCTTATATAGATTTTACATATGCAATTATATAATTATATATTATTTTTCTATATTAGTCTTTTTGTGGAAGAAAAAAGAGTGAAAATTTAGCAAGTTTTGTCTGAATTCAGAATCTATCAGTTCTTTTTTCTAGAGACAAATGACATTTTTCATCACCATTCTCTCTGATTATCTTTGATCACAGTATTGCTTAGAATAAATAGATAATTCATAATTACTCATCAAAAACATTGGTGTTAATATGTATAATATTATTCTAGTTCCACTCACTTTGCTTTGCATCATTTAAGTCCATACAAGCTTTTCCAAATTTATCTTGCTCATCATTTCTTATAGCATAATAGCATTCCATTAAAATCATATACCACAATTTGTTCAATTTTGCCTAAATTGGTAGACAATCCTTCAATTTCCAATTTTTTGCTATGTGGATTTTTTCAAACAAAAACTGTTAGATAATTTTATTAACAAAAAAACCAGGAACAATAATATTAAAACCAGAGGAAAAGCTGAAACATCTAAATAATTTTAAAGGAACATTCACGTGTTGTTTTATTAGCCCATAAATACAAAATTTATATAGTATTTACACTAAATGAATATGTAACCCAAGGTCCATCATCCCTTAAGTTTTGTTCTTACATAAATTGAATTTAGTCCTTTCTCTCTTCTATATTGGTATAAAGGATAGTGCACTGAATTTAGAGACAGGAAAAATCTGAGATTTAATATTGTCTCGGAAATTAGTAGCTGTATTAACCTAGAAAAGCAACATAATTTTTTTCTCTCTCAGCCTAGTTTCCTCATCTAAAAAGTGGTGATAATGATAGTTTACTGCTGCTGTTGATACTATAGATTCTGCTTTTACTATTGCTACTACCACTACTACTACAGTTACTGTTATTACTACTATAATAATTATAATTATAATAACTAGCATTTATATAGGGTTTACTATTTGCCAGGTATGTACTAATTGTCTGAACATATCATCTGACTCTCACAATAACCCACAAGATTATGTGTTATTAATATCTTCTTTTAATAATTGAGGAAATTAAGGCAAATAGAGGCTAAGTTGTTTGCCTAAGGTCACACAACTAGTAAATATCAGAAGTCAAATTTGATCTTATGTCTTCCTGATTCCATTTTGACCTATATCTATCATGCCACCCAACTGCCCTTTACTTATCTTCCTTCTATTCTTCCTCCTCTGCTTCTTGCTTCTCCTGTTCTTCCTCCTGTTCTTCCTTCTTTTTTCTTCTTCTCCTCCCTTCTTCCTATATACCCAAGTTCCTGTAGATGTGGGGAAAATATAATATAACCAGTACAAATATTCTAGGTAATGCCTACATGTTATGTACAAAGTAGACTATTTTACTCCATAGAAAATTTAGAAAACACAAAGCCATGAAGCCTACAAACAAATGTAACAGAGACAAACTTGTAGGACATAAAATACTCCCCAAAACAAACAATACACTTCTTTCCCTGTAGAAAAGTAAGATTTTGACACATTGCCACAGTGTGATTTGACTTACTCATAAAGGAAACACAGATGGCCTTTCTAAAGAGACAGCCCTTTGGCATTTCAGTGAGTTCCCTTCCACCCCCCCCAAAAAATGATACATAGGGATTTAGCCTTTAGCTGCTATTCTGAGGGATTGGACTTCTTAGACTTGAAACATGATTTGGGCTGCTAGATAGGCAAACTTCATTCCTCATTGGATCCATATGGTTTCAATAACAATTCAGTTTTGGAGTATAAAAGTTAGATCCTTTGCTTCTCCATGTCATTCTTTTAAATCCATTACATCTTACCCTGACAATAGAAGCCATATATGAAGTCTCCTTCTCTCCCCAAGAATCTCAGGGCTTAGGAAATTCCCTTTTTCTGAGTAAAAGGAATCCCCAAACTATCAAATTGGGGTTACCAGTGACCCATCCCTAAAGAAAGTGCTGATCAAGAAATTTCCCTTTCTCTAACCAAAAGGCTAGGGTTTGGGAGTGATGTACAAGTGCTACTCTTAGGTCACATGCATTTACTATAACTTTTCCGAAGCAAACCTCTTAATGTCACCTTTTATGCTCTCATTGTCTCTTAAAAAGAAAGATAGAAAACTATACAAGCAAGCACACAATGAAAAAAAATCTCTTTTATATGCCAGAACAAAACACTGGTTCTATCCATAAGAGTCTGTCCTCCAAAAGATCCTAGACCAGTAATTCATTTTGGAAACAGCCCCCATTAGTGAGAAACATTCTACCAAGATGCCAAAGGGAATGTTTCTAGCTTTTATTGTATGATACAATAAGAAAGTGCCCCCCCCAAAGGCTCACTTTTTGTATGCTTATCAAATTGATTAGGGAACTGAGCATTTTCCTTTAAAAAATTTCAAGAAATGTATTTTATATCTACATAAATTATGAGTTTAATCTTTTCCTCCTAGAGTTGGTGCTTATGTAAATACATTTTTGTTAAGGTGTATTGGTGTGTATTTTTGAATGAATCTTGAGAACTTAATCACACTTAGTCCAATAAATATTTATTAGACTCCAAAACAAATATGCACATCCTCTTATGTGTAAATTACTGTGCCAGGGTTTGGAGTTTCAAAAACAAAACAAACAAAAATAATTTCTACCCTAAAGAGGCTTACATTCTAATGGGAAAAAGCAACATATTCACATTCAAGGTGATGCGAGGAAGAAGAGAACATTAATAGGTGAGGGGATTAGAACAGGTTTTAAAATTTAAAATTTTTATTATTTTATAAAAGGTGGAACCAGAGATACCCCTTGAAGGAAGATGAAAATTTTAGTGCCAGAGCAGAAGAAGAAGTGCATGCTAGGCATGGATCTCTCCTGTATGAAAGTATGGATGTAAGAGGTGGATTATTAATTCTGGGAAATGGTTGTAAATCAATTGCTCTAGGGTCAGATAACTAAGACAGTGTATACAGAGAATTGTGGTAGTTGTGGAGGGAGATCCAGTGATGAATTGAACATAGTTCATGACCTCAAATTGCTTCCTGCCCAATACAGGGAGAGATATATCATAAGATATAACTATAATAATAATAATAAATAGAATATGTTAAATGCAAATAAAGGAATATGCATAAAGGTCTCTGCAAGATATAAAGGAGGAAAGGGGTAACAATAAGGATTCTATCTGTAGTATTTCTTCCTATAAGATTCCCTCCCTTGTGTGCAGTTAGACCTTTGTTTATAATTTTGGAGCCAGAGAGCCACAGCAAAGCAGCACTCAAGACCTTACTCTTTTTCAGGGATGAGATATTTCTCAGAAATAGAATCCCAGATGGTCCCCTACTCTCTCAATGGACAGGAAAGACACCTACTCACTATTTCCAGGAGCTCTTGGACTGAAACCTTAAGACTTGCTCTAGCAAGTCTCTGGTGGTCAATAACATAATTCAATTCAAAATAGTAGAGCTGAGGATAGGGATCAATGGTGGTAAGAAGAAAAATCTTTATGGCTACATACATACAAACCCTTACCTTAAAATTTATGTGTGGCAAGAATTTATTTTCCTAACCTTGGTCATTATGCTACTTAGAATTTTCTCATGCATCCCCTTTGCCACCCAGGCTATAAGTTCTATGTAGTTCTGGTTCTTACTATATATGGCCAGAGAATGAGTTCCCCCTTTATTTCTATAGGTTTATGCTAAGAAAAGGATCTAGTAGGCACTTAATAAATGCTTATTAACTGAGGAGTGTTTAATTTTTAGAGATACAAACCTTTTAATAATATATGGGAATGGAGAACAGTTATGTGACTCAGTGGATTGGGAGCCAGGCCTAGAGAGGGGAGATCCTGGGTTTAAATGTGATCTTGGATACTTCCTAGTTGTGTGACCTTGGGCAAATTGCTTAACCATAATTCCTAGCCACAACCACTCTTGTGCCTTAGAACTCACATATAATTTTGATTCTAAAAAGGAAGGTAAAGGTTTTTATTTTAAAAAATATATATATACATATATATATACATATATATATATGGATGGAAAAGTCAAATCATGGTTTCGTTGGAGTCAAACTATTAAATTATAATGCATAATCTTAAATATGGAGAATTGACAAAATGCTTATGGAACATATATATAGTCAGATGCAGTTGCTGTGGAACTTTATATGTATATGCATGTAGGTACATATATGTAATGATTTAGTCATAGAGGTTAAAAAGGACTGATTGTGGTATAAAAATGTAAGACAAAAACAAAACACAAATCAATCAGTCAACATTTATTTATTAAATTTGTTTATTTATTGATTATTAATTTATTTTACCTATTAAATATGTCAGATAATATGCTAAACACTAGGTGTACAATGGCAAGAAAGGGTCACTCTTTTAAGGATAAATACAGAATAAATTGGAGAAAATCAATTGAGGGAAGATACAGTAAGGGAGAATCAGGGAAGGCTTCTTGTGGCAGGTGGAATTTTAACTGGTACTTGAACAAGGTCAGGGTATCCAGGAGGTAGAGACGAAGAGGAAGAGAATATTGGATATGGGAGACAACCAATGAAAATGGAAGTAGTTAGGAGATGGATTCTCTGGTTTTAGGAAAAATGAAGAATTCAGTGCTTTTGGATTGAAGAGTTCATGTGGGCGAATAAGGTACATGAGGACTGGAAAGGTAGGAGGTAACCAGACTAAGAAGAACTTTGAATAACAGGTTTTTATATTTGTCCTGGGAGTGATAGAGAACCTTGGGGTTTGTTGAAGAAGGAGGAATGATATAGGCAGCTATGCTTTAGGAATAAAAAAATGAAACAAAATCTTGGAAACCATAATATTTCTATAACACACATATATACACTCAAATATGGCTGAGGATTAGAAATGAGTACTTTAAAATTAGGTTTCTCAATTCTGAATGTATATCTGCATGGTTACTCACATAAATGCATGCTGTGTAAAAAATAAATCTTAATTTTTATAACTTCTTCTCAATTAACATGCATCTATGCTAATGGATTAATTAATTAATCTACTGAGAAAGGTTAGCTGTGTGTCTAAAATCTGACTCCCTAGATTTTCCCTCTTTGCCTCTTAAGCTGACAAAAAAAACTCAATTAGATCATTTTATCCATAATTCATTACCCAGATCTGCCTAATCTCGATGTTTTGGTCAATAGGATCTCTTCCTTCCTTTTTCCATCCTTGCTAATGACAAGGAGTGTATAGTCTATAATTATCATTAGTTTAGTCCCCTGGGTTCTCTATCTACTCCTTATCCTTGTTCTTGTCCAAAAGCAAATGTTATCGTGGAATTATATGCAATTCAATAATATTAAAGCTCAATTCAGCACGCAATAGCTACAATTGGTTTCTGCCTCTTTTGGAAGGATGAAATTGATTTTATCTGGCAACCCAACTTCAGAAATGTAAATACTCTCTGGTGAGAAAGACAAAATACTATATACTTTTGAACTAAGATCTGAAAATGTGGAAAAATGAATGAAATTTCTAAAACAGCTTGGATATCTCTGAAGGGTAATACTGAGTTTAGTTTAACAGTTTGTTTCAGTTCATTCCAAAACACCAAACTTCAATTCAAAGTCTCCTGTACGTGATGTTGTTCATTTGTTTTTAGTCCTGTCCAACTCCCCATTTCACCATTCGAGATTTTTTTGCAAAAGTACTGGAGTGGTTTGCCATTTCCTTCTCTAGTTCACTTTACAGATGAGGAAACTGAGGCAAACAGGGTTACAGGGTCACACAGCTAGTATGTGTCTGAGGCCAGATTTGAAGTCAGGAAGATGAGTTTTTCTGATTCCAAGCTACTATGTATAAGGCATGCTAAAGTGATTGCCAGTGTAGCCATGACCTTATTACTGTTTCTATTCGGCAGATATATACTGATGCACAGAGTCCCCTGGCCTTTGATCCATCCTCCTCCCCCAACAAGCCCAAGTCTGCCCTTGGGTCTATGATCTCTGACCTGTTCCTCTCTTTCCCCTGATCTCCCTGCTTTTTAAGAGAAGTAGAGTGCTTTGCCTCCACTGGGAATGCATAAGATCACAGATTTAGAGCTCAAAGAGACTTTATGGGCCATATAGCCCAATCCTGTCATTTTTAGTTGAGAAAAATGAGACCTAGAGAGTTTAGGTGATTTTTTCAGGACCCATAGGTAATAAGAACAGGAAGAAATTAAACCTGTGCCTTTTCACTCCAAATCCAGGGCTTTGTCACTGTATGGAAGTACTTCTAAAATTCCCATGCTTCCTATAGCGAATATTTGTCCAAAGCAAAGATCTTTATTTTACCAGCTTGTATATTCTTGTATCTGGTCTCACCTTTTACATTTGAATTCTGTCCCTAAGCTTGCCTTGTTGGGCAGTGCCATAGCACTTCCGTACTGCACATAATGCCCCATTGAAACTGCTTAATTATTCTTTCTCCAACCAACACAAACCGTGACAGAGGTCCGGAAAGCATTTAGTGGATGAGAGTATCATGGCTCCAAAATGCCTGGAGATGCTCATTCTCTTCACCAGGAACAATATTTCCATTTCTCACTTCATGATAGGAAGCAACACCCCTTGAGCAGGGCTGAAACAGCATCCTTGTTGCTTAGCATCTTTCAAGTGCCAACCAACAATCCCACATATGCCAATGTGATTGCTGGAGGAGGCTCTAATTAAATTTTCCTCTACTTATTCTTTGCTTCCCCCTTCTTGACAACTGCTTTCATATTTGTCTTCCTCATTTTACACTTCTTTTTTTCTTCTTCTTCTTAATTTTTTTTGCATTCGCTCAGCTTAATGCATAAAGCAGGAATCTTGTCCAGACTTGGAGGTAGCCATCAGTCTCTTTAGAAAAATCTAATGCCGAGACAATTATTTAAAGTGTTTAGAAATGCTGCAAAATTTCACATTTGTAGTTTCAGGGCCTATTGTGGGTAAGCAAATGTTCCTATGTGAATATACAGGTGTATATTTTCAAATATGCAGGTACATAGACAGACACTCAGAGAAATATCTATTTCCTGGCTCTTTTTGCTCAGTGACCTATTGTTGAAACTGCATTGGGTGTGTTTATTGGGTGTGTTTATTGTGTGTGTGTGTGTGTGTGTGTGTGTGTGTGTGTGTGTGTGTATGTATGTGTTAAAGTGAGGGAAGAGAGGAGAATAGGAGATACATACACAAGAAATGCTATATATTTAGATATTCAAATACATCAAATTTACCAGAAATTATTCCTCTGTTACTCTGTGTGTGTGTGTGTGTGTGTGTATGTGTGTGATGGTTAAATTTATCATTGTGATAGCTGAAATTAATCACTGCTGCACATTTAACATTGAAAATAATGCTCATGTTCAGAATACATTTCCCAAAGCTGCTGCCAGTGTTTGGCATGCCGTCTGTTGGAAATGAATCAGAATACCCCAAAAGGGGCTAATTGACAGGTCTGTGGAGGCTGAAGGTAAGCTGCAACCTAAAATGAGGGCTGTTCTCATAATGAGAGACAGCTGAAAGATTATGTATGAGGAGCTTATAAAATTGATTCTCTGGCTTTTTTCCTCCTACAAGCCAGCAGATGGTAGCAGAGCCTGTGGATCTTGGAGAAGGCAGTACATATTAAACACTATAACTGCCCTCATTCATTTCCCATTCATTTTCCCTTGTCAGGTTCCTCATAAGTGCCTTTGGTAGATGCTGACCTGAAATTGCATCATTTAATCTGTAATCATATATTGCCAACATTTCTCCTTTTTACCGCTTATCAACCACATTAATTCCTCAGCACTATGGACCACCGATAGCTTTAGGCAGCCCTCTGCAGAAAAGAGATATTCATAAAATACAGCCACACAGCAAAGGAGAAGCCAACACATGCCTGAGATAAAGTAAGGATTTTTAAAAGGAAGAGAGAGTCCAGAAAATAATCTATAAACAGAGGCTATATACATTTTTCTCCTTCCTAGTCTTTTCCTAAAATATCGTGCTTGGCATTCTAAAAATGGATTATCGCAGAAGACTTAATGAGTATTTTGATTCATTTAATGGTGTTCCAGTTATAATGTAAGTAAGTAAATTAAAAAAACACAAGCCCATTCTCCAGAATCTGTAATCAGGAGCTGATGTATCCAAGACTAAGTTCCTGCTGTCCCCTGGTACTAATATTAAAATAAAATAACCTGTGTATTCCCTACAATCCTTTTTCAGTGAAATATTAGTGGCTCAGTAAAGGTTCAGAAGATATTCCATGAAATAAAAAGATGTCAGAAAAATGATAGTCATAAGTATTATATGGGAGGATTTAATTGGTAATCTGTCAGAGAAAAATTATAAGACTCCATTTTCCTAGTCTTGTTTAAGCCTTTGGGAAAATGCAGGCAATGCTTTTCTCCTTAGGAATCTTGTCACTATCTCCCAAAGCTCTAGATGGTGCTATACAATCACAATGTAGACTTTTTTCCACCATTAGAAATGGTTTCTTTTCCCTCCTTTACATTTTTTTGAGGGTGAGTGGAGGTGAGAGGTGAATGCAGTGGGGACAGAGTCTGTAGTGGGGGTGTGTATGGGGAAAAACCTGACTGAAACTTCAAAGAAACCCATATATAGTAGATAAAAGGACTCAATAGTAAAATTAAGTCAAAATCTACAAAGAGAGAGAATGGTTGTAGATTCTATTTTAAACTCCTATATTTAGATTAAGTTTCATTTTTAGTATAATGAGATAAATGTTATAGAAGCACTTAACAGCATCGGGTTCCAGCATTAATGAGTTATACTCTAATGTGGTGAGATTTTCCTGAATTTTACTGGCAAATAAAAGAACGTGTAATTTATCATAAAGGTGGCACTCTATATTTTTTATGTGCTTTTCCTCCCCTTTTTTAGTTCCTTTGCAAAGAAACCATTGTGCCAGGTGGCAGACTTTCAGACTTCCATATAGATACTTATACATGTATATGTTTGCGTACACCTCCTTGCCTTTCTCAAATATAGGTATGCCAAGGCTATTTATAGATATACTGTTACCACTTTGACAAGTAAAGGAGTATATTATTTTATTCCTCCCCATCTGGAAAGGGACCAGGTGGATGAAAAGGAAAGCACACAAAAATGGAGAAGGAATGGCTATTTACAGGATTTAATATGACTATTTACAGACTTCAGCAATAATTTTTTTTTAATAATACTTGCCCCCAAGATCACATGATACTCTCCTTTAAGATGGAACCTACCTTTTTTTAACCCTGTGTGTCATTCAAATAAAGTGTAATTATAGATAGAAGTATACAGTTATGCCTTGCATGGACATGGTACCATTTTTATTATTTGTACCACTTAAAACAATCCAAGAGAATGTGCTATGGCTTTAACGGACTTATTTCACATAACATGAGGTATATATATATAAAGTGAAAAATGATACATTTTACTCTTGTGGATTGATAATAAATCAAAATATCAGAAGGCAGACCCCATATCTAAGAAAAAAATAAATCCCAATTGGACAAGAGAAATGCTTAAAATATTAATAATTGTTAAACTTGTTATCTCCTGAGAACTAATATTGAAAGCCACTGAAAGATAATTTTATTCTAGAGGGGATTAAGTGGATTAAATGAGCTAATGATGCAGATATGCTATTATTATTAGCTATTATTATTATTATTCTCTTTTGTTTTTTAAATAATTGATTACTTGTTATTCCCTGGCAGAGGTTACATATATTTTAATAGTTGTATATGACTCAGACATACAGGCAAGATAACAAGAACAAGACTGTTAGCTTTAATGTGATTTTGAACACAAATATTGGAACCTTTGGGAAGATTCACATAATGGTGAAAGAATTGTTTCCTAAAAATTTTCAATAGATTTTTTAAAATAGAGAGCCAATAAAAATTTGTTAAGTATGGTTTAGTCACATATCTAAACCATTTTGGAAGATAACATTTTCTGGGTAAAATGATTCTACAACTTCCCTATGTAACATCTAATACTAAAATTGATAGATGCTGCTTTCTGAAACACTTTCTTCCTCCAACCTGAAGCCTAACTATTTGTTGATTGATTTATTGGTTAATTGATTAAGTAAGCCACATTTTCTTTGATTTATTCCTAGAAAAGATGGAAAGTAGTTAGCCACCTCATTGGTTAGTCTTCTTTCTTGATATTCCTAGTTAAATGTGTGTCAGGATAAAAATGAAAAGCTTTGGTCAAGAAGTATTATTTTTATCAAATTAAATTCTTATTTCAGAGTCTTTGATCAGACTTTTCCAACTGGTAGAATACTGAATTCAGTTAGAAACAAAATAAAACAGGACTCTTTCTCTTACAACTTGTATGACTTTGGGCAATCTACATTCTAGGTTGCATTTTCTGAACCATAAAGTGACAATTTGCGAATAGTCTGATGACTCTAATGACTCTAAATCTATGAATCTGTGATCTTACTACTCTACTTAATAGACACCAATATTTGTCTTCATGTCTACTATTGGATACAATAAATTTTTTTCTCTCTTTCTTTGCCATTCAGTGCACACTGTGCTGCTTACATTGTCACAAGTTAATCATGATTCCCCGAACCAGATTATTGATGATTTTTGGTATCTTTCGATTCTTTGATATTAATTGACCTAACATGACAGTTTTATTCAGGTTTATTGTCAATTCTTAATTCTTTGGGTGTGTATTATTATTCAGTAGCTATTGGTGTGTAGTTATTCTTGGATAGTTTAAGAATTCTGATCTTGGGAAGATTAGAAGCAAAAGATTGTTATCATTTTCCTTTACCAGCCTTTAGGAAAATTAGCCTTACTGCATCCTTCAATGTTGATAATACTGGTGGCAGCATTCTAACACATCACTTTTAGCCATATTAAGCTCAGCATTTTAAAACTCATAGCATCTATTGCATCATGATTTGCTGCTATTATTTTTTAATATTGATAATTCATATTAAATAATCAACACACATTAATTAGGTATCCACTTATTTCAGAGCCTTTGAACAGATCAGCCAAGCATTCTATGAAGTGTTGGGGAAGTAAAAACAAAAGTGAAATATCTTCTGCCCTCAACTGCCCTGCAATTTTGTAAGGAAACAAATTAATATATATATACATATATATATATATATAAAATTTTATTTGTAAAATGTGTATATATTTATATTTATATGTGCATATACTTATATTCATATAAATTTGCATATGCATATGTTTATTTATGTGTATGTATGTATACATATATTATTATTGTTGTTATTATTATTATTATTATTATTATTATTATTATTATTCCTATTGACTCCCAGAGGAGAATAGGGCCGCAACCAACCGACTCTTTTCTGGGCAACTTCCCCCAACTGGGCCCATGTCATTCCGATGGTCTTTGTTTCATTTTCCGCATATCTTTGCCAGGTCTGTTTTGGCCTTCCAACTTTCCTCCTCCCTGATGGGTTCCATATATTTTTTCATAGCATCCTGACTGAAAAGGAGGCTAGCAACCTCACCCCGTAAAAATCTCACTTGCTACAGAAACTGCAATCTCATTAAACCAACAAAACCAAGATCGCCTAGTCTGGAAGATTGCTCTCCAACAGAGTCCATGACGCGTGCTGGCAAAAGCCAACAAACTCCAGGTCTTTGTTAACAGATGCCTACGTCACATCTTCAACATCAGATGGCCTGAAAAGATCTCCAATACCAGACTTTGGGAAAGAACAATTCAGTATCCCATATATAATATAATATTAGCAAAATAAATATCATGTAATGGAGAGGAGAATTAGGAAAAACATTATGAAAGAGTTGAGCCAAGTGAGTCCATTTTCCTTGATGTGACTACAACATGGCAACCCATTCAAATTCCAAATTAAGAAAATTTGTTTGCTGATATAATGGGGAGATCTGGAATGGCCTAATATAGGAGAAGGCACTTGAACTAGGTCATGACATAGAGGATTTTAATAGATGGAGTAGTAGAGGGAATGTAGGAAGACAAGATGCATATCTGTTTTTTTGGCTTGAATCTAGACTGCATTAAATTTAAAATAATACCAGGAAATTAAATTAGAGCCAGACCATAGAAAGATTTGAATAGGAAAATAAAGAGTTTACATTTTATCATCTACAAAGTGATGCCAAGCCCCTTTTGGAGACTGTGATATGACCACACGATTAGTCAGTCAATCAGAGGATGAGAAGATAGATTGCCTCCTACTTTCCAGCTTAGAAAATTATGCCATTTTTCCCCACAACCACATTTATCCTTCACCTCTTACACTCTAGCACACTGTCTACTCTATCTCTCCCACCCTGGGCAAAGTCTCAACCCACCCTCTTCTCCTTGGAATCTAGTAACATCTTCTCAGGGTAGTTATAATCTAGCCAGTCATAACCCTGGGACTCTCAGGAATAACTCTCATGTATTATTAAAAATATTCCTTTCCCGAAAAACTTCCTGTGATTGGATGATGATTAAAGGTGAGGAGTGGTGATTATTTTAGAAGTTTGAAGACCTTTGTAGTATAACAGGGAGTCACTGAAGCCTTTTGAGCAGGGAAGAGAAGTGATTAGATTGCTTTGGTAATAGTGTGAATGTGGAATAAATGAAATGTGTATTTGAGAACCTTTACCTTCCTTCCCCAATATCCTCTAGAAAATAGAAAACTTTTTGTAGGTCATTCTATCTCTTCATTCCTCTGTGCACCATTGAAAGATATGGTTTGGTAGAATGAGTTTTCCCTCTTTTTACCCATTTACCAGAATTTGTTGATAATTATTAATTATGGCATGACATAAAAATTATTTTCCTTGATTTTGTTTCCATAATCATGAGGAAGTTTTATTCTTATTTATATATTCCAGTATTGCTTCGTTGACTTTAATATAATAAAAGAGAAGTCAAGAAGATACACAAGATTTCTTGAGATGTGTTTTTGGCTTTGTAGACTATTGAAGTGACTGGTTTCTGTAGGATCATCATTTAGCACAGAGCCTGCGACATAGTAAGTGCTTAATAAGTGTTTATTTGTTGATTTATTTTTCATGTGACAGAGGAATTAAACTCCCTGATATTTGAGATTCAACACCTTGTTCTCTTGATTAGGAAGGCATAGAATGTCACAGTGTGAGTATAGTGGTATAGAGTAGCCAGATAGAGCTCTTGAGTTCCAGTACTAGGTAGGTGATTCACATATTCTTTGAAGCCTGTAGGTGATTACCTACAAAGAGGGGTTTCATTTTAACCATTTTACCTTAAAGTAATGATTCTTTCCTTTTGAGAAAAAAAGTGATGCATTGTGATTACTGTTTACATTGAAATAGCAATACCTTCATTGCATTGCTTAGTAGAGAGAGTATTGTTCTTTTTACCATTCATACTCAATCTCAAAATGCTTCCCTGAAGTGAGTGGAAATGGAGGAGCCAAGTTTTTTGTAACCTTTATTTATCTTGCTTATGGTTATTATATTCTGAGGCAGTGACTTCATCAATCCCAATCCTCTTCCCATCATTTAAAAAGAAGTAAAATAATATCAACATATTTGTGGGATGCTAGCACAGAAAATACAGAATTGGTAACTAGACTGCAGTTTGGGGAAAGAAGTCTCAGAAGCCCAATAATTTTGAGTTTTGTTAATTTGTTATTCATCACGTTAAAAACACACACACACACACACACACACACACACACACACACACACAAATGAAAAGGCCTGACCTTTTTTCTAGCAGTAGCTAAGCCTGACAATAGTCAATAGTAACAGCTAATAGTTGTGTAATTTAAGATCTGCTGTATAATGATTTACTTGTAAACAGGCATTTTTTCTTCTTTTTTTCTAGAGCTGTGTAAGTAGTAGGCTTTTGTCAGCAGGTATAAAAATAAAATATATCCTTCTTGCTAGTTGTTATAACTTGGTCAGTCGTGACCACTCCCTTTCCTATAATGAGAATTCATGGAAAATTCATAGAAGAGAGAAGGCCTTGGGTGGTGCAGTGGGCAAGGAATTGAAGGGGGAATAGGGGCAGGGGAAGAAGGATGGGGAGTGAATAGCCAACATATTTTTTTTCCTTTGGCCCTTCACCATTTAAAGGTCTATGGGTCTCAAAAATGTTAGGTTGACCTTTCAGAAGGGAGAGCTAGGTATGGTTTGGGATAGAGATGATTAAAAAAAAGATAAAACACAAAAAGAATATCTGAGTTCCAGTGCTGTTGCTGGAAATCCAGAAGTTAGCCAGATGGAATGGCAAGTCAGAGCTAGTGATTTCTCCTCTATGTTCCACTGTCTGGTTGATTGCATTTGCCTTTTCCCATCTTTTAGCTGTTCCACTCATTTAAACATATGCATAAACATAAATTTCTCCTCATAAAAAAACAAAAATATATTCTACTTTTAAAGAATTTGATGCGCTCACCAATACAATTTCCTTTATAGTATACAATGATAGTCACTCTTCTAGTACCTGCACATCTGGTGCTTCATCAGGAAACTTGCCAAAGCTATCAGAAATGCTTAACACAGGGCTTAGGCCAACTGTACACTATCCATTCAGGTAGGGAAGATATAAAAGAAGATGTTCAATTTTCCTATTTCTTAAAAGATAATAATCAAATAGATCATTAGGACATTTTTTTCTTCAACTGTCCCCCTTAACATTTTCACTTACTTCAAGGTTTTTTTTTTAAAAAGGGCAATTCAAATTCCTAGCAGCAGGAATTACTTCTAGGTGGCACTGTGTATAGAGAGCTGGGCCTAAAGTCAAGAAGATCTGAGTTTGAATTTGACCTCAGACACTTAATAGATAAATGATTCTCAGTAAATCATTTAACCTCTATAAGTGTCAATTTTCTCAACTGTAAAATGAGGATAATACTAGTACCTACCCTCCAGGGTTGTTGTGAGGACCAAATTAGATAATGACTGTAAAGTGCTTAACACAATGCCTGACTTATAGTAAAGGCTATTTAAATGTTAGCTATTATTGTTATTATTTCTTATTAGCCAGTGCAAAGCTATGTCAACTGCTACAGTGGGATTTGTGAATTGATGAAGACAGTCATCAAAGAAAGGATACAAGTGTAAGTAATTGCTGAGGGCAAGAGAAAGGAGGGGAAGGAACAAAAAGAACATTGCTCTAGGGATTAAGTTAAAGAAGGACCATAGGGAGAAGAACATGTCAAAAGTAATAAGATATATAATATGATGATGCATTGTGAATGACAGCAATTAACAGAAATGCAAAGATTCAGGACAACTCCAAGGGACTCATGATGAAAAAAGCTATCCAGTGCTGTAGAAGGAAGTGATGAAGACTGAATACAGATTGAAGCATGTCATTTCCCACTTTATCTTCTCTATGAATTTTTCTCAAGTGTAATGTCTTCTTCCACAACACGATGAACATGGAAATATGTATTAGATAATAACATGTGCCACCTTTATCATATTACCTGCCATCTTTGAGATGGGAGAGGAGTGGGAGGGAAGGAAAGAACATGGATTGAAAAATGTCAGGAAATCATTTTTGGAAATTGTACCAACATGTAACTTGGGAAAATATGATGTTATCTAAAAACCAATAAGGGAAATCTGTATTCTGGAACTAGGGAAGAACTGGATGGTGGCGTGTAAATGAGGGGAACCTTGTTCATTCATGTTATTACCCCATGCTATGAAAGCTCCAGGTCCTCTGTAGTTGCCCTGACAGAATCCTGTAACTTCAGTTTTCAGGGAGGTGGACCTACTGCCTTGTCTCACCAGTTAATAAATAATAAGAACTATAGACTCAAAAAAATTTGGGGTCAGCTGGAATCTTGACTGGTGTCAAGAAGATCAAATCAAGAGACATGGAGAATACAGGACAGTCAATCAACCATTTCTGTGCATAAAAGAGTTGAGAAAAATGATGCCCATAAAAATTTTAGTTGTTAAGATTGATGGGACAGTTTTTAATCATTTGTCACTTTGGAAAATGACTTAGGTTTCTGCCATTTCTTGCTTTAGAGTTTTTAGATGTTCTTACATTTACTTTGAAACTGACATTTTTCCAGCTCAGATGTGTGTTTAGAGTCAATATTAATTTCAGTTTCTCTCAATTGCATCTGAAAACAACTGGAAAAAGAGATCATTTTTCTACCCTGACAACACACATATTAACTAGTCTTTAGATTGACTTAATGATCAAGTGCTGGGATGGAATAGGGAAAGTGAACCTTCTTTAAGATAATGGACAGTTCAGCTGGAAAAGAGAAAACAAACAAACCTCTACTCACAGGAAGAAGAAAGATGGTCAAACAAGTGTCTCAAGCAGCTTTTGAATACGTGTTCCTAACTCTAAATCCCATTCTCTATGTTACCATCTAGACACTTAATGTGCACCATTTGCCTACATTTTTCTGTGTAGGATAATCTCATATGAAATATTTTCCAATCTATAAGTAATAAAAATGGTGGTATATCTTTGAGGAAACTAGAACTTATTGGAATACCCTGTAGTATCCCAAGCTTTGATGCTGTTAAACAGAACAGGATTTTTCCTGAACAAAAGCAAGTGAAGCACTTTAACCTTCTATTTGGATTTTGTGCAAGTCATTCTTCATGGTCATAACACTGGATATATGTTTTATATTTTGTGCCTAGTTGATAATATTTCTTCTGTGTCTAGAAAAAAAGAACACTAGGCATGATATCAGGAGAAATATGTGTTCTGAATGCTGCTTCTGAAGCTAACTACTTTGTGTGATTATAGGCAAATAATTGAAACTTTGTAAGCCTCAATTTTCCCATTTGGAAAATAAAAGAATACACAAACTAATTCAAATGATTTGGTGAGGCCCAAATGAAATTATGTACATGAATATTTTTGTTAACCTTAAACTATGTTTTACATATTATCTTTACGTATTGCTTCTATTTTAGATTCTTATATGATTTTTACATGTGAATGGCAGATGCATTGTAAGAGAATCTTTGAAGTTAAATTTTATTATACTGTTTTTATCCCCTTTATTTGGTAACATAAACAATAAAGACAGTAAATTCTTACATTCTCTATACCTCTCAATGAGCTGTGGAAGTGAAATCTAAAGATCTGATCTGTGGCAAAATATTGCCTGTGGAAGCCTGCCTACATATCTTGTGATACAATTGTTAAGCTTTCCTCAAGGAGATTTACAAAGCATGCATAGCTATTTCTTGTAAATATTATAGAGAGAACATAAGATCATAATTAATTGAATTGCAATTCAATTTAATTAAACATTTCTTGAGTGCCCAGTATATTTACTACTGTTAGATGCTGACATGTATATATATATATATGTATGTACACATGCATATATATTCATATATAGTAGAACATTGATATATGTATACATATATACATATATGTATATGTAGATATAACATTGGTACATTCCCTACTAAGAGGCTCTGATTTTTTTTTATTCAGTTGCTCTGATGTGTGAGAACTTATGTTTCAAATGCTTAATTAATTCTCATATATTAGGGAAAATTACTGTGTATTCCTGTATCTGGCATCTGGGTAAGAGATACCATCTACTTTGTTGTTTTTTGTATTTTCTTTGTCCTTGGGAATCCCAAAGAATGCCTTCCTTCTTGGTAGAATTTGGTTAATAGATAAAGAGGAAAAGGGGTCCTTTTCCAGCTTATGTGACCTGTCCACCTGTGGGGATGGGTAGATAGGTTTATGGACCAACTTTTAATTAACTATCACCAATCTTCAAAGATGGTTTAGGATGTTGAAGGGAAGGGCTGAATAATGAGCCCTGGAAATTTTTTTTATTAAGCAACCTGACCCAGCTTGGGCTGTCTCTGGTTCTGAGAGAGCCGTGGAGACCTAATCACTTTATCAGTTGTGATGCTAGCTTAACCATTAAACTTGATATAATCAGTGAACTTATATTCTTACTCAAAAATGAGTCTCTTGGGGTAATTATAATTGTAATAGTTATAAAGATATCTGAGTATTAGTGTTTTATGATAATGTTAATAAGACAAGGAGAGCCAAAATTTATATAATATAATTAAAAGTCAAATAAATGGTTTAAATGCTTCTAAGACTCTTTGATTTTCTAATAATTTTACAATTAATTTATTAATAATTAATAATGTACTTAAGTTATTAATTATCTTTAATAAATATACAATTAAGCATTAGAAAACTAATTCATGTTTGACTTCTTACTAGTGTGGAATGTGGTGGCCTAACAACATTATCAGGAGAAGACCCCAGAGTACAAAGATTGTAATCTATGATATTGCTCTCAAGAATTTTAACAAAACAGAATACTAATGAATAGTTTAAAAATATGTACTATTTATAACAATTTCTATAAAAATTGCTGCTAGGAAAAGAAATGAAATCTACAAATATCCTAATTGCTTTTGTCTGCTGGGATGTTATTTGACTTTCAGTCTTTAGCGGAGACATATCACATTTAGCTTAACTGCTGTTGAGTTCCCCCTACATCAACTAATATGGATCATTTAGCACTGGGGTAGTATGGAAGTACTTTAGTTTTTACCCTCTCTTCCCAATTATGATTCATTTAATCACCCATATTTTTCCTGCCTTCATACATAGTTATGGAATATAATGCAAATATTTCATTATATCTGAATATTTAAAATAGTTATTTTGTTGTCTTGAATTACTTGGCTAATACTTCTTTCTTTCTGAAAGAAACTTTGAATATTTAGACAAGACCCAAAGGAATACATCATGACATAATAATGTGTTGCTTTAATTATGTGACTTAAAATTTTTTAAAATATTATTTTATAAACAAATTCCTCATCATGAATTTCTCTTTAAATTTCTAACATGTCTTCAAATAAAAGATACTCTCATCATGGAGATATTATTCACTCTATGAATATCTTTTGGGAAAATAAAATTTTTGTTTAAATAACTAAAAAGAACAAAATTGAAATGTATACTAAGTAAAATAACAAAAGGAGTCCAATCTTAATTTATTGGTGACCTCCATTGTTGTGTCACAAGCCTGTAATCCATTCTCCTGGGGAGGCTCAGGCTGGCAAATCAGTCAATTAATCTTAGGAGTTCTGAGCTGCATTTGATTTTTTACCCTACCATCAGGCACCAATATGGTAGATCCCTGGAAGGGAGAGGAAGGGGCACCAAGTTGCCTAGAAAGGAGAAAACTGATCCAGGTCATCCCAAAGCAGATCATCACTTCCATGCCAATAATCAATGAGACTGAACCTATGAGTAGCTACTGCATTACCAGATTGGGTAAAAGAGAGATTCAGTCTCAAAAAATAATACTTCATTGGTGAGCTCCAAAGTAATATTTGTTCATTCATATATTTGTGGAAGAGGCACAAATCATTAGGGAGTTTGAGTCAAAGAGTAAAACCTTTGAATTTATGTTCCTATATATGTATATGTATATGTACACATATAATTTACATACTTAAGCTTTTCATATATATGAAACTTTTTCATATATATACATATATATATGACAAACTTTAAAAAACATTTTTATGTATCTATAGGACTGTATTTTCTCTTTCTAATCCACCCTCTAAATAGTTACCAATGTATTTTTTTTAAACTCTTACCCCTTGTCATAGAATTAATACTGTATATTATTTCCAAAGCGGTAGAGCTGTAAGGACTAGGCTTTGGGGAGTGACTAATCCACAGTCACACAGATAGGAAGTATCTGAGGCCACAAATGAGTCCAGGTCTTCTCATCACTTGGCATGACTTTTTATCCACTGAGCCACCTAACTCCCCAGTCCCCTGTACTACCAGAGTATTATTTTTAAAGGACAAAGTTGCCTTTCACTCTCTTGCTTAATAAATTCAAGTGATTCTCTAATACTTCCTGGATTAAACATAAACATCTATTTGATATTTAAAGTACTTCTCAACCTCATTGATCTGTCTTTATAGCCCTTTCATTCATTACTCCTCTTCATGAAATTTGCATTACAGAGTAGCTGGCCCCCTCATAGATATTCCATTTCCCAGCTTTTTGTCTTTGTCTAGGCTGTGGTTCATACCAGTAAGGCACTGTATCCATCTCTTAGAATCCAAGTTTCCTTCAAATGACTCTGTTATAAAGATACTTTCTTTAGGAGGCCATTCCTGATTCTCTCACCCTTAAACAATTATCTTGACTTGCATTATATATATATGCATATATATATATTGTATATTTCCCTTATTAATTTTAAATGGGTTATGGCTGATAAAGGACAAGGTAATACTTCTGCTTTTCAGCATTTATTTCTTTATACTTGAACATATGACAAATTTTCTAAAGTTGCAGGCTAACCATGAAAAATTATTATTCTTTTCAAGAACAGAATAAAGAAATCAATTATATTTTCCAGAATTCTTTTCAGAACAATTAATTCTTTCTTTTCTTTGTGGGAGATTCATCATATTCTGAAAGAGAAATATTAAAGTTTTAAATAATGATTATTTTATTCTCTAGATCTTTTTGTATTTCAGCAGTTTTTCCTTTAATTATTAAGATTCTATAAAACTTGATGTATATACATATAATATTGATTTTAAAAAATCAATGGTGCCTTTAAGCAGAATGTAATTTCCCTGCTTTTGTCTCTTGACATTGTTTACTGTATTTTTACTCTTATCCTACTTAAAATCATAATTATAGCTTATGTTCTTTTCAATTAAACTAAAACATGATATATATTTTAGCTCTTACTTTAACTCTACATATGTTGTCATGTTTGAAATCTGTTTCTTCTTTGGAGCAAGGTGTTGAATTCTGTTTTTTAATTCAGTCTACAACCCATTTATTTTTTATGGTTGAGTTTAACGAATTAACATTCACAGCCATAATTGTTTGCTTTTTCCTCTATCGAATTATTTTATATTAACTTTTAAGGAATCACCAATAGATGCTTCTAATTTTTTTTGTTTGATACAATTTTATTCAATCTCCATTCTCAGGCAGTCAATTAGTATTTAAGTACATTTTATGGGCAAGGAACTGTTAAGTGCTAGAGATACAAAGAAAGGTAAAAAGCAGTTCCTGCTCTCAAGGAGTCCACAGTCTAATGAGTCAATGATAAATAAGTAGCTTTTTTTTTCTAAAAACATTTAGACAGGACAAATTAAGGATAATCTTGGAGGGAAGAAAGTAAGTTAAGTAGAACTGGAGAAAGGCTCCTTATAAAAGGAATGACCTTAGCTGATCCTCTGCTTCCAATATTGTTCATTTTTCCTCAGGTCCTTATACATTTGAGATATAGGGGATCTATTTTAAATATATATTGCACATATATATTTATAGAAACTCATTGTAAAACCCTTCTCCCCCAGATTTGGCACACTTCTTCCAAAGTTTGAGTTGATTAAGTGGAACTGGGTTTATAGGCAATCACTAACTTAAACATTTTCCCAAAAGACTTTCTTTAATCTGGCTTTTTGCATTAAATAAAATTATTCTATGTTATTCTTAATTTTGGTATGGGGGAATCTTATAATTTAGTGCATCCTAATTCAATTTAATAAAACTTTGTAAATATCCTACTATATGCAAATACATAGATAAATTAGATGAGGATTTATAGAACTAGATTTGGAATCAGGAAGACATGGGATAAAATTCTGTACCAGCTGAATGCACATAAGAAATACTTCAAGTCCTTCAGCCTCTATATTTTAGCTACTAAAGTTATGGGTAGGTTGTAATGTCTGTTGATGGAGAGAATTTTTATTGATCTGTGACATAGTGAGTTTTATTAATAATCCTGTGCTATATCATGGAAGGACAAAGACTGAAAATAAACCAAAAGTATAGTTCCTAATGAAATTTAGAAATTAATGGCTATGGGTTACATAAACCATGTGCACTAATAAATATGTTACAAGAGAGAATATAATAAGAAAAAAAGAACATTTAAACTTCATCAGGAAAAACTTCCAAAGAATGAAAGTTGTCTAAAAGAAAATAGTTTCCCTCTTTATGCTCTATCTTCTTGGGAATTTCCATTTGGAGGCTGGATATTGACTTAGTTATATTATTGCAAAAATTCTTTGGTGAATGGGTTAGAATAGATGCTGCTGAGGTCCTTTCCAACTCTCAAACTTTATTATTCTATGAGAAAAATACATCGTAATATTACTTAAGGCAAATAAGGGAAGAGATTACTTTCACCTGAAGAGATCAAAGAAAGTTCCATGGAGAAAATGGCAACTAACCTGGGCATTAAACAAAGAGAATGATTTTATTATTTTTTAATTATTTTTTAGAAAAATGTTTTCCATGGTTACATGATTCATGTTCTTACTCTCCCCTCAAACCCCCCAAAATCCCCCTTCCCATATCCGACTCACATTTCCACTGGTTTCTTCATGTGTCACCAATCAAGACCTATTTCCATATTATTGATAGTTCCACTGGGGTGGTCGTTTAGAATATACAATACAAATCATGTCCACATCAACGCATATGTTCAAACAGTTGTTTTTCTTTTGTGTTTCCACACTTGTAGTTCTTCCTCTGAATGCAGGTAGTGTTCATTTCCATAAGTCCCTCAGAATTGTCTTGGGTCATTGCATTGCTACTAGTACAGAAGTCCATTGCATTTGATTTTACCACAGTGTATCAGATTCTGTGTACAATGTTCTCTGGGTTCTGCTCTTTTCACTCTGTATCAATTCCTGGAGGTCTTTCCAGTTCACATGGAATTCCTCCAGTTCTTTATTCCTTTCAGCATAATAGTATTCCATCACCAACAGATACCACAATTTGTTCAGCCATTCCCCAATTGACGGGCATACCCTTGTTTTCTAGGTTTTTTTGCCACCACAAAGAGCATAGCTATAAATATTTTTGTACAAGTCTTTTTCCCTATGAACTCTTTGGGGGTACAAACCCAGCAATGGTATGGCTAGATCAAAGGGTAAGCGATCTTTTACCTCTCATTGGACATAGTTCCAAATTGCCCTCCAGAATAGTTGGATCAATTCACAACTCCACCAGCAATGCATTAATGTCCCAGTTTAGCCACATCCTCTCTAACATTCATTACTCTCCCGTGCTGTCATTTTAGCCAATGAGCTAGGTGTGAGGTGATACCTCAGAGTTGTTTTGATTTGCATTTCTCTAATTATTAGAGGTTTAGAACACTTTCTCATGTGCTTATTGATAGTTTTGATTTCTTTATCTGAAAACTGCCTATTTATGTCCTTTGCCCATTTATCAATTGGGGAATACCTTGATTTTTTTGTACAATTGGTTTAGCACTTTTATATTTAAGTAATTAGACGTCTGTCAAAGTTATTGGTTATAAAGATTTTTTCCCAATTTGTTGTTTCCCTTCTGATTTTGGTTGCATTGTTTTTGTTTGTACAACACCCTTTTAATTTGATGTAATCAAAATTATTTATTTTACATTTTGTATTTTTTTCTAACTCTTGCTTGGTTTTAAAATCTTTCCTTTCCCAGGGAACTAACAAGTATGCTATTCTGTGTTTGCCTAATTTACTTACAGTTTCCTTCTTTATATTCAAGTCATTCACCCATTCTGAATTTATCTTGGTGTAGGGTGTGAGATGTTGATCTAAACCTAATCTCTCCCATATTGTTTTCTCAGCAGTTTTTGTCAAATAGAGGATTCTTGTACCAAAAGTTGGGCTCTTATGGATTTATCATACACTGTTTTGCTGATGTCACTTGCCCCATATCTATTGCACTGATTCTCTCTTTTGTCTCTTCACCAGTACCATATTGTTTTGATGACCACTGCTGTATATTATAGTTTAATATCTAGTACTTCACATTTTTTTCATTATTTCCCTTGATATTCTTAATCTTTCGTTCTTCCAAATGAACTTTGTTATAGTTTTTTCTAATTCAGTAAAAAGGTTTCTTGGTAATTTGATAAGCACGGCACAAAATAAGTAAATTAATTTGGGTAGAATGGTCATTTTTATTATGTTAGCTCATCCTACCCATGAGCAATCAATATTTTTCTAATTGTTTAGATCTAGTTATAATTGTTTGGAAAGAAATTTATAGTTGTGTTCATATAATTCCTGTGTTTGTTTTGGTAGATAGATTCCCAAGTATCTTATATTATCTATGGTGATTTTAAATGGTATTGCTCTTTCTAACTCTTGCTTCTGTGATGTGTTGGAAATATATAGAAATGCTAATGATTTATGTGCATTTATTTTGTATCCTGCAACTTTGCTAAAGTTGTTGATTATTTCTACTAGCTTTTTAGTTGATTCTTTAGGATTTTTTAAGTAGACAGTCATATCTGCAAAGAGTGATAGCTTAGTCTCCTCATTGCCTATTTTAATACCTTCAATTTCTTTTTCTTCTCTAATTGCTACTGCTAGTGTTTCTAGTACAAAGTTAAATAATAGAGGTGATAATGGGCATCCTTGTTTCATGCCTGATCTTATTGGGAAGGCTTCTAATTTATCCCCATTGCATATGATGCTTGTTGATGGTTTTAGATATATACTGTTTATTATTTTTAGGAAAAGTTCTTCTATTCCTATACTTTCTAGTGTTTTCAATAGGAATGGATGTTGTATTTTGTCAAAGGCTTTTTCAGTATCTATTGAGATAATCATGTGATTTTTGTTGGTTAGTTTGTTGGTATGATCAATTATGTGGATGGTTTTCCTAATGTTGAATCATCCTTGCATTCCTGGTATAAATCCCACCTGATCATGATGAATAACCCTCATGATAAGTTGCTGGAATCTTTTTGCTAGTATTCTATTTATGATTTTTTCTTCTATGTTCATTAGGGAGATTGGTCTGTTGTTTTCTTTCTCTGTTTTTGGTCTGTTTGGCTTTGGAATAAGTACCATATTTGTGTCATAAAAGGAATTTAGTAGGACTCCTTCTTTGTTTATTATGTCAAATAATTTATAAAGTATTGATATTAGTTGTTCTTTGAATGTTTGATAAAATTAACTTGTGAAGCCATCAGGCCCTGGTAATTTTTTATTAGGGAATTCTTTGATGGCTTGTTCAATTTCTTTTTCTGATATGGGATTATTTAAGTAGTCTATTTCTACTGTTGTAAATCTAGGCAATTTATATTTTTGTAAATATTCATCTATATCACCTGGATTGCTATATTTATTGCCATATAATTCAGCAAAATAATTTTTAATGATTGCCTTAATTTCCCCTTTATTAGAGATGAGGTCTTCCTTTTCATCTCTTACACTGTTATTTTGTTTTTCTTCTTTCCTTTTTTTTTATTAGATTTACTAGTACTTTGTCTATTTTATCTTTTTTTTCAAAATACCAGCTTCTAGTCTTATTTATTAAATTTGTTCTTTTACTTTTGATTGTATTAATTTCTCCTTTGGTTTTTAGTATTTCTAATTTAGTTTTCATCTGGGGATTTTTAATTTGTTCACTTTCTAGTTTTTTCTTTTTGCTGCATGGCCAATTCATTAACCTCTGCCCCCCCTAATTTGTTAATATATGCACCCAATGATATAAATTTTCCCCTTAGAACTGCTTTGGCTGCATCCTATAGGTTTTGGTAAGAAGTCTCGTTATTGTCATTTTCTTCAATGAAATTATTAATTATTCCTATGATTTGTCTTTTTATCTAACTTATTTTGGAGAATCATATTATTTAATTTCCAAATGGCTTTTGGTTTACCTCTCCAGATAGCCTTGCTAATAACAATTTTTATTGCATTATGATCTGATAAGGTTGCATTTATTATTTCTGCTTTTTGTCACTTGTTTGCCACATTTCTATGTCATAGTATAGGGTCAATCTTTGTGAATGTTCTATGTGGTGCTGAAAAGGTGTATTCCTTTTTGTCCCTATTTATTTTTCTCCATATATCTATTAACTCTAATTTTTCTATGATTTCATTCACTTCTCTTATCTGTTTCTTATTTATTTTTTATTTTGATTTGTCTAGATCTGATGGGGAAGGTTGTGGTACCCCAGTAGTATAGTTTTGCTATCTTTTTCGCCCTTGAGCTCCACTAGCTTTTCCTTTAGAAATATGGATGCTATATCGTTTAATGCATACATGTTGAGTACTGATGTTTCTTCATTGTTTATACTGCCTTTTATTAGGATGTAATTACCTTCCCTATCTATTTTAACTAGATGTATTTTTACTTTGTCTGTCAGAAATCATGATTACAACTCCTGCCTTCTTTTTCTTAGTTGAAGCCCAATAGATTTTGCTCTATCCTTTCATTTTTACTCTATGTATGTCTGTCTGTTTCAGGTATGTTTCTTGTAGACAACATTTGGCAGGATTTTGGTTTATAATCCACTCTGCTATTTGCTTCTGTTTTATGGGTGGGTTCATCCCATTCACATTCAGAATGATAATTATCATCCCTGTATTCCCAGACATTTTGATTCTCTCTCCTTGTCCTGCCCTTTCTTCTTTCACTATTTCCTTCTATACCAGTATTTTGTTTTTAATCAGTTCCCCTAATCCTTTCCCTTAATTTACTTCTCTTTCTTCCTTCTCCCTCTTTTTCCTCTCTAATTCTTCTTTAGGGTCTTTTTAAGCTCACCCCCCCTCTCCCTTCCTTGTGTTACTTCCCTCCTCACCAGTCCTTTGTTACCTTTCTACTTCTCCATAGGGCATGAATCAATTCTCTGCCCCAATGGATCTGATTGTTCTCCCCTCTTTAAGTTGATTTCAATGCACTTAAGTATTAAATATTTCCTCTCTCCAACCTCTTAACCCTTTCAATATATTGTTATTCTACCTTGTTCACCCCACACACTTCTTTATGGAATATAAATTTACTCCATTTTGTTTCTTTCCTCATTTTTCTTAAGACACACACACACACACACACACATATATATATATATATATCTTGACATTTCATCCTACACAATTTGTCACTGTTCCCTCTATGTAAACTTCTTCTAGTTACCCTGTTGATAATAACAATTTTTAATATTTGCCAATATTTTCTTTTCTTCTACAGATACAAATAGATTTAAATTATTGGGTCCCTTAAAGAAAATATTTTTATAACCCTCCTCCTTCACCACCACTCTCTTAATTACCTTATAGTGATTCTCTTGAGTCTTGTGTTTTGGCAGCAAACTCTCTGTTTAAGTCTGCTTTTTTTCTTTATGAATGCTTGGAAGTCCTCAATTTTATTGAATGACCACACTTTCCCCTGCAAAAATATAGTCAGTTTTGTTGGATAGTTGATTCTTTGTTATAGGCCCAGTTCTCTTGCTTTCTGGAATATTATGCTCCATGCCTTCTGGTGCTTCAATATAGATGCAGCCAGATCCTGTGTTATCCTAACTGTGGTTTCCTGGTATCTGAATGACTTCTTTTTAGTAGCTTGTAATATTTTTTCCTTGGTCTGGTAGTTTTGAATTTGGCTATACTATTACTCTAAGTTGTTAGTTGTGGATTAAATGTAGGAGGTGATCTGTGGATTCTTTCAATTTTCACTTTTCCCTCTTGTTTAAGAATGTCAGGGTTGTTGCCTCTGATGATTTCTTGTAGGATGATGAATAAATTTTTTTGTCATGATATTCTGGTAAACCAATACTTCAATTGTCTTTTCTAGCTCTGTTCTCCAGATCTTTGGTTGAATCAGTGAGGCATTTCATATTCTCCTCAAATTTTTCATTTTTATAATTTTGATGTATATATTCTTGCTGCCTTGTAAAGTCATTTGCTTCTAGTTGTTGAGTTCTATTTTTTAAAGACTAATTTCATCTTTGGCTTTTTGGTCATCCTTCTCCTTCTGGTCTGATTTTCTTTGAAGATCAGCTTTTGCCTCCCTTGCTTCATTTTCAAGCTGGTCATTTGTGGCTTTTAAGACTTTATTTTCTTGTTTTAGTTAATGTATTTCATTTTTCAAATTGTCTTCAGCCTCTCTTGATTGCTTCTTGAGTTCCTGAAGTTCTTGAGATAATTGAATTTTGAGATCTTTGAAAGCCTGTGTCCAATTCACTGGAGCTTCTTCCTCTTCTTCTATTTCATTTGCTCTCTTTTCACTTCCTTGAAAGAAGTTATCAGTTGTCATTTCTTTTCTCTTTTTCTGTTGTTTACTCATATTTTTTCCTTTTCTGTTCTGCTAGTTTTAGCAGATGGATTTAATGAGCTTTGAGCTCCCTTAGCTAGCAATGTGTGTTTGTAGTTACTTTCTCTGCAGTATATGGAGGAATGTGGTGGAGTTTCCCTGCCTTCTGAAGACTTCTTGTCAGTCCATTTGATGGGATTATGCCTATATTGATTGGATTAGTCTGTATTGCTTAAAGTGCCCTGAGGCTAAAACCTAGAGAGGAAAATATAAGAAGTGGGAGGACAAGATGGAGTGTTTGCACTGAGCTGTCCAGCAGTAAGGTCCCCCTGTTCTGTTCTGTTGCTTAACCTGGTTTTCTTTCCTCTTGAAGTCCTTTGTTCCCTATCTAGGTGTGATCAAAACAAGTGGTCTATGGGTTGGCTCCATCTAAGCAGCCATTTTTGAATACTTTTGCTATGTTTCTCTGGCTTTCTCCTCCAATAACCTCCCTGGTGCCTCTGTTTAACTCCCCAAGTCCAGAGCCAGGAAGTCCCTCTCTCTAGGCCACTGTGCCTGCCCTCCTGGAGATTTCAGGGGCCACTGGAGACTTTGCACAGCATGTTGGGGAGGGATTCTGGGATTCCCATTCTATACCCTCAGACCAGACAGTTCAAGAATTCAAGGTTTTTTCTTGGTTTACCTCCAGCAGCAAGATCCCCCTTCTCTGTCCCCTTGTTAGATTCGGTCCTCTTTCTTCTCAAAGCACATTGTTTTCTATCTAGGTGTGGAGAGGGTGTGGAGGTTTTAGGATTTGCTCAGTCTAAGCCACCATCTTCCCAGAATTCCATTCCCTCTATCATCCTTGAGTAGCAATAATTGAAATGAAGTTTTTTTCACCTTAAATTAAACTTAAATTTACCTCTTGCAGATCTCTACCATACCTGTACTCCTAGTTTTTTTTTTCCTTCTGGGGTTAAGTGCAATAAGTTTAATGCTTCATGATAGCTAAACAAATACTTGAAAACAGTTATTGTGTCCTCCTTATATAATATTCTCCAACTTAAGCATACCAAGGCTCTTCAACTAATCTTTAAATAGAATGATTTCTATGCCTTTTAGATTCTCATAATGCAGTTTAGAATCAAATTATATAGCACCTTATGTGCTGAGCTAAAGGGTTTGAATTTTATATAGATGGTTGGGTGTCACTAAAGGTTTTTGGCCAGGGAAATGACATAATGAAAATTTTCCATTAGCAAGACTTTTGGGGCAACTGTGTAAAGGATATATTAGAGAAGAGGATAAATTAATCAGGGCAACCAAATAGGAGGCTATTACTATGGTCCCAGAGTGAACTAATAAAAGGCTAAACCTGTGGGACAACAGTTTGAGCTTGAAGGAAGAAGCTGGAATGAGTGATTTTGCCCAGGCAGATTTGACAATAGCTAAGGCAACAGAATGGATTGTAAAAAGAAAAGGAGAAGAAAGAGTCCAAAATGAGGTTCTGAGCTTCAGTGCCATAAATAGAAATATGAAAACTGGAAGTTGGATTAAAATGCAAGGGAAAGATGAGATAAGCACTTTAGAGGACATCTATTGTAAATTTCCCATGTTGCATGGATCAAGAAATTGAGATCTAGAGTTTAAATGATTAAAGACATAGAGGTAACATTAGATTTAAGTGTCAGTGGCATAGACAAAAATAGGAAATTTTGGGGAGGGTTGAGATTTGGCAGAAAGATTTTAATACTATAGACCTAAAGTCAGAAAAGACCTGAGAGACCATCTATTATAGCACTCTTTTTTTTAATAATTCAGGAAACTTAGGCCCAGAGAGGTTAAATGACTTGACTAAAATGGCACAGGTAGTATTTGAGGTACAATTTAAATGTAAATCCTCTAAGGAGTGCCAGATGGCATAGTGGATAGAATGACAGGTCTGGTATTAGGAAGACTTGGGTTAAAATCTGACTTCAGCTGACTACTAGCTATGTGCCCTTGGGCAAGTCATTTAACCCTGTCTTCCTCATTTTCCTTAATTATAAATTAATCTTGAGAAGGAAATGGAAAACCACTTAAGACTTTTACCAAGATAATCCCCAAAAGAGGTGACAAAAAGGACACATCTCAAAAATGATTAACAACAGCTTCTGATTACAAAGAAAATTGTGATTAGTTCTTTCAGTAATTTTGTATTTAAAGTGTAAGCAAGTAATTCAGGTGTATATAACTAGCAGAAAATTGGAAATTCAATGCTTAAAATCCTAAATGGGAATCTTCAGATTTGATTTTTTTAGGTATGGAAGTAATATAAATAAAATAATTATAGTGATCATTGATTAAATTACCAGATAACCCATTTTAAAGAGAGAAAAGGATCAATGGTAGAACCTTGAGAATTTTCCATGCACAAAATGAGATTAATGATAAAAAGAACAGTTAGGTTGAAGAAAAGAAAAGGCAATGTCAAAGAAGTCAAAGAATATTAGGGGTTTCTAAATAGCATTGCGTTTGTAGAAATTTTTAAAAGATTGAGGAATAATAAAAGGCCACTGAATATAGCAAATATAAGAACATTGTAAATCTTAATAAAAGCAATTTTGTCCAGATTTTAACATCTGAGACATGAATTAGTTGTGAAGAAGAAGAATGTAGACCATATTGAAGGAGTATAGACTTAAAAGACAATGACTTGAGAGGGGAAGTAGGGTTAGGGAAGACTCATGAAAATAGAAAATTCTTCAATTGTAGAGGAGATGGAGGAGATGAATTTCAAGATTTATGGCCTCAATCTTTTCAGCAAAGCAGGAGGCAAGGTGAACTGTTGAATTTGTTGGGATGGAGGAATCCATTGGCATCGTGAAGAAAGAGGAGAAAGTTTGGAATAGTTTCTAGAGCCATATAATCATATATCTATCACTGCAGGAGACCTAAAAGATCATCAAATCATATGCTCCCCGCCTCCATTTTACAAATAATGAAAATAAAACCCAGAGGGATAAAAAAAAAAGTTTTCTCAGTGTAACACAGATTGTTTCGAGTCCTTGGCCTATAAATCCATTAGCTTTTCATGCATAATTCTGAACCTATCAGAAATGAACACAAGGATAGCTATGAAACACTGGGGATTTTCCCATGCTGTGTGGAACTCCTAGAATAAAACCAACATCTAATTAAAATCATTTTTTTGGTAAAAGAAAGTACCTTACTTATGGAGATTAAAAAGCAAATTCTTTCTGCACAATGTACAGAGAGCCATATCTGGCATCCATGGAAGCCAAGAATTAAAATGTTAAACCATTTTGGAATGCCAGATTTAGTGTAGTGACTCACATAAAACAGTTGAGTCTCAGTTCATTTCAGAAAGCCTCTTTGATAAGGCCATTACTCTTGATTCTTACAACCAGCTTATACTATCCATCATATAGCAATCAGTCTAATAAAAGGAATAGTGGATTAGAGATTGTCTTTCTTAACCTGACATCAAAAGGGGAAAAAATCATTCTGAGCTGTCTTTTTAACCAAAGAAGCAGAGCACAGCTGATGGCTAAAACCTGTCTCTTTTTTTAATTCAAAGAATTTAAGTCACCATCACTATAATTATGGCATCAAATATTATAACATTTTTGAAAAAAGAATTCTCTGCTTTTCATAAAAGAAAAGTAGCATAGGAAGAACGAGGCATTCTTTCCAGTTCCCTAATGTGAAACATCCCTGCAGAAGATGAGTAATTTAACATGGCACTGGCATATTCTCTTGGTATAGGAAAAAAATATTACTGCCTGCTTTGTGAACATTTGAACCCTTAACCAAGTTACAGTCCCATAAGTGGTGATTCTAAAGAGCTAGTATCAGTACCATGTTATAGGAAGGGTTTGAATCCTGCCTCAGATACTTACTAGCTTTGTGAGCCAGAGCAATTCATTTGAATTGTCCTAGTCTCAGTTTCCTGACCTGTAAAATTTATAGAATAACATAAAATTTATAGGGTTGTTTTAAAAAGTTATATCAAAGCAGATAATATATAAAGTGCTTTTAAAACATTAAGGCACTATATGAATGTGAGCTGTTATATCAACAGGATCATCAGACTCCCACCTTAAATTCTTGCTAGCTGTGTGAGTGGACAAATTACTGAATTTCTTTGAGGTTCTCATCTGAAAAATGGGAATGATGATCATTTTATCTACCTTTAAAATGATCATGAAAATCAAATGTAAATATATTTGTAAATCACTTTGTAAAAATCTTAAGAGTATATCAGTGTGAGTTATTCAGTAGTCATCAATCAGAAAACCATATGATCCAGTGAATTAGGTTAGACTTTGAAGTCGGCTCTTTGTCAAGGAGAATGAGTCACCAGAGGTTGAGATACCTTGGCAAGAAATACATCTGTTTGTTTCAGCCAAGGGTATCCCAGGTGCTTCCTGCCTAGGGCAGGCACCAATTCTATGATGTGACTGGCAAGGAGTGGATCAGAAAGGTAACCTGGATGGGGTAGGAGCAGAAAGAAGGTCATGCCCTTATATAGTAAGAATATCCAAGTGTCTCAAGCTTGTATTCAAAGTCTCCATAATCTAAAACCTTTCTTTTTGTTTAGAAGCATCTCTCTACTTCCTTAACCTACAGGCAGACAAATCTCTTCACTTTCTCCTGAAGGGGTCATGCTTATTTCTCTGACTTTGCTCATCTTGTGTCATTGACAGGGAATGTTCTCATTTTTCTTCAATTCCTGATGAAATTCTATACATCTAAAGGCCAGCTCAAGTTCCAGCTCCTTCAGATATTTTCCCCTTAGTTCTGCTGTCTATTTTTAGTTCCTTTTTCTTTGAATACACATAGTGTTATCTAATCAAACACAATTTAGTGCAATTTAATGCACATTTACTAAATTCCACTGATGGACAGTTAGGTGCAAGAGCCCCACAAATAGCAAGCACTGCCCCCCCGCCCCTCCGGGGATCTGGTCCTATTTTCAGCACATTCTCCTGAAGCCATCATCTGAGTGAATAACGCTTGTTGAAATATAATGAAGAAACTGTCTCTGTAGATGCTGTAGCACCCATCTGCTCAGCAACTGCAGCGACTGAAGATCCAGTTTGGTGCTTTCCATGAAAACCCTTTAATACTATTTTATACACATACACACATGTGCATACACACATGATATATACCTATATAAAATGAGTGTAAGTATGTATGTATGTGTACATATATGTATGTATATACATATATTTGAAAATTATTTTTCACATATTTATTTCATATATTTGAAAATTATATTTTCCAGTCTTAAATCTCCCTTCTGAACTCTCTGCCTGATTAAACAATGCTTATTAGGCTTTTTCAATTAGATGTATTATTGGAATCTCAAATTATGTCTACACAATAATCCATTGTCATTTAAGCTAAACATACCATTTTCCAAACATCAGGATATTATTTCTGAGGGCACGACCATCTTTCCAATATCCTAGCTTTACAACCTCAGTCTCATCCTTGCTTCTTTACCCTCACTTGCTGCACAAATCTAATGGGTTGGTAAGTCATATATTTTTTTTCTCCAATGTCTCTCATGTCTGTTCCATTCGCTTCAATTACATACTGTTACTGTATTTTAGAACCTCAAGACTTCTCATTTGGACTATTATAATAGCCTTATTTTGAATCCCTTCCCTTCCCTCTTAGAATCAATACTATATATTAGTTCCAAAGCAGAAGAGCGGTAAGGACTAGGCAATGAAAGTTAAGTGACTTGCCCAGGGTCACACAGGTAGGATGTATCTTAGTCTAGATTTGAACCCAGGACCTCTTATCTCTAGGTCTGGCTCTCAATCCACTGAGCCAACTAGCTGCCTACTTACAATAGACTTCCAGTTGGCCTCCCAGACTCAGTTATCTCACCACTCCAATTCATTCTCTATACATCCACCAAAGGGATTTTACTAAGGCACAGTTCTGATAGTCTCATGCTCCTTAGTCAATAAACTCTAGGGAAATCTTGTAACCAAAAAAAAACATATATGTGAAATATCCTGAATTTATTAAATAAATAAAATTTTCAAAGCTAAAAAGATAAAAAACTTAAAAAATAAAATTGCATACTCATTTCAGTGAAAAAAAAAACAAACAAACACAAACAAACCCAGGGACTACCTATTACCTTCAGGATCAAGTAAAAATTCCTTTGATTGACATTTAAAATTTTTCACAAACTGGCCTCTTCTTATCTTTTTGGGTTTCTTACACATTATTCCTCTACATACTCTCTTAAAAAGTAATATTGATCTATTTTCGGGCCTTTACACAATGCTCTATCTCTTCTTTCCATACTTTTCTCTTATTGTCCTATGTGTCCTCCCTCTATTCCTGGTTTCCTTCAAGATTCAACTTGAAGTGCGATTAGGAGATGATTAGAGTTATGATGTTAAAGGATCACTGTATTGCAATTATGAATAACATAACAAATACATTTTGAATAATAATACATGCAAAACCAGTGGAACTTCTTGTCAGCTTTGGGAGGGGGATTATGAAACATGTAATCATGGAAAAATATTCTAAATAATAATAATAAAAAAAGATTCAGCTCAAACATCTCCATTAGTAGTCTTTTTCTTGTCCCTGCAGCTATTAGTACTTTTAAATTTTTATGACTAGGCCTACTGGTCTATCCACTGTGCCACCTACCTATTCTAACCCAAAATATAATATGATTAACATGAATTTTCCTAGTTGTCTCTCAGTACAGGGGAAAGAGGGTTGGATTTGTATTAAGACAATATCAATTAGCTTTAATACTTTAATTTCTGCATTAGCTTAGACAAGTCACTTAAAGTCTGGTTCCACGTTATTCATCTATTGAAAAATATTTAAAATATTTTTCAATGGTTACCTGATTCATTATTTTTCCCACCCGTTTTCCCTGCCTCTTCCCAGAGCTGACAAACAATTCTACTGGTTTATACACATATCGTTGTTCAAAACCCATTTCCATGTTATTCATATTTGTGGTAGAGTGATCTTTTAACATTAAAACCCCAATCATATCCCCATTGAACCGCGTGATTTCTTCTGGGTTTCTACTCCCACAGTTCTTTCTCTGCATGTGGGTAGCATTCTTTTTTCCTGAGTTCCTCTGGATTTTCCTGGGTCATTGCTTTGCTGCTAGTAGAAAACTTTATTACATAGGTTGTGCCTCAGTGTTATCAGTCTCTGTGTACAATGTTCTCCTTGTTCTGCTCCTTTTGCTCTGTATCAATTCCTGGTGGTTCTTCCAGTTCACATGGAATTTCTCCAGTTCATCATTCCTTTCAACACAATAATTTTCCATCACCATCAGATACCAAAATTTATTCAGCCATTCCCCAATCGATAGGCACCCCTGGTTTTTCATCTATAAAATAAGTGTGTTGAAGATGATGACTTCCAAAATCCTGAAAAGCTTTAGATTTTTTTTATACTGGATCCTATTGCTTATAATAGTATTAATTTTCCACTTATGTATAATTTCCTTAGTCAATATAACTCCTTTCCTTTTAAACATGAATCTGCATCTCTGTCCCTTTAACATATTCCTTACATCTTTTCAATATTATCTTTTCAATTCAATAACACTTAAAGAAAGGTAAAAATGATATTAGAAATAAAATTCAGGGATTTTTTGCCATAAGTCCTTGGACCTGAGCCAGCCCTTTCCCAGGCCTCATTCAGAAACACTCATTTGGTTTAACCTCTCTGCCACTCTAAGATGCACCTTTGTCTTTCTCAAGAACTGATATACCAATTACTTTGATTAATATCATCTTACTTCATTAATATATTAATATATTTTATTATTGCTAATATAATTTTATGTCAGAGGGCAACTTTGTTCATATGATGCTAGAGAATATCTTAGTTTGAGATAAATTCATTTAAAATTGTCACTATTACTGAATAATAACTGACATTTTTATAGATTTTGAAAGTTTAAATGTTTTAAAGTACTTTACATAAATTATATGAATTTTTGTTCCTGGTAACAATGAATGTGTGAAGTATAGCTGTTTTCATAAACCCCATTTTAAAGATGAGGAAACTGAAGTTTAGAATGTATAGAAAATCTACACCTAGGGTTCATTTACTAAGTTCTTATAATGTATATCTGTGAATATAATTTCCTATAATGGCTGGTCCACAAAATAAGAAAACAACAGATCCTTTTGACTTCTGTATATAACACATATATTTAGAGACTTTTAAATTAAACACTGAATCAGGTAGACATAATTCATACTGATTTGTTATTTTCTAAGCCATAGATTCATAGATTTTTAGAGACTATCTAGTGTAACCGTTTCATTTTGCAAATATAAAAACAAGCCTCGGAGAAGTTAAGGGACTTGCACTAGTTCACACAGATTAGAAAGCCAGTATTTGAAACCAGATATTCTGACTCCAAATCCATCATCTCTTTCACTTCACCACACTTTTAGCCTTGAAACTCAGGCTTAGAATTCCTTTCTGGAAACTCGGTGTCGACATATTCCCCACGACCACCCCAGAAGTTTGGTGAGATAGAGATTCCATCTAGGAATGTTGATAGAGGCAGGATTCTACCATGGAACTCTGATCATATTAGATTTCCTTATTGGTAGGAATGAAATTCCTCCCTTGCCCCCCATGAAATAATAGTAAAACAGAGAAGAGATGGACTGGTTTAGGCTGATTATGAATTTTATTTTCATCAACTTTAGTAGTTCTAAAAGTAACCTCAAGGAGGATTGAGTTACTACATCTCTAGTGCCACTGTCTTCACACTGACTATGGAAAATGATTTACTTTGTACCTGTCAGGGGGAGACCTGGCTCATATAATCCTTTTATTTTGAGTCAGTTCTTTCTACACAGGAAAGACCACAGAACCTGCTTGGTGCTCCATGATTTGGATTTATATGCAAAGTTACTGTAAAAAAGTTTCTGTACACAATAGGTAAACTGAGGGAAGGGAAATGGCATATTGAATCATAGTTTCTTTGAATGTGTCTATTCCCCACTGACCATGACATCTGAAAGCCTGTCTAGGATTCTTCTTTTGTCATTAATATGTAGAAGAATATCTGTTGGCACATTAGTGCCTCATCTGTAAAGTGAGCTGGAGAAGGAAATAGTAAACCACTCCAGTGTCCTTGCCAAGAAAACCCAAAATGGGGTTACAAAGAGTCAGATAAGACTGAAACAACTGAAAAACATCAAACATATGTGATATGACTTGGCTGTGCACACACCCTTATCTGAGCTTTAATTTGGTCTGTATATCTTAGACATCAATTTCTGACTATCTATGTACTTTTCTTTCTTCCTGAGGTTGCAAGCAACTTACACTCAAGAATTTTAATTAATTCTGTAAGAGTCAAAGAAAGCTCAAATGTTATAGGATTTCCTTGGGCTTGTCAGTGGTCATCACTTGATGGAAGTGCAAACCAAGATCCATGAGATGTTCATTGCACCACGGGCAGCTCAGATCCTACTGTCCACCTAGGTGTCTGTCCCATCCCAGGAGTAGGCAATTAAGAAATAGGTCTTCTGGGTGTAGTGATGGTAGAAGGGATCCAGGAGAATTAATTTCCCCAAGACTAAGTTGTATGTGCTTAAAAGCAACAATAGTATTCATGAAAATAATCATAAAGTAACCAAATATGTTTTTCAAATCTAAAATTTCCTAGGGTTCAAAGAGCATTCTGTGGGTAATCTTAGATGTTAATTATTTTCAAATTTCTTTGTGGTATGTTGATAATGATGTTATATATGTTATTCTTTCCTGTTTTCCTAAAGGAGGAATTGAATAAAATTAAACTGGGAGATTTCAATCTAGTGTTGCATCCATGCTGTTTTAGTAAAGAATAATTATGATAATCATCAGCAGTTTAAGGAGAAGGCAACTTACAGTTTTTCATGTTAATAGCATTTATATCACGTTCATTTGACATAGTAAGAGACATTAGATCCTTAAATTAAGATGCCCAGTAAGTATTATTTTTTATTTTAAGCTTAATTCCATGTACAATATAAAATGAAAATAATTTAGTAAAACCTCAAATTAAAATGTTTACATTTAAATTAGGAGTTGTTTTATGGGAACCAGGGGAGAAGTCTAAGGGAGATAATTATGTAATAGTGTCCATTCAGGCTGTGCTTTGGGAGATAAAGTGGAACTTTCTCATATAGTTGCAGCTCAGTGTTCTTTCTCACATTCTTGTTCTCTTTTGTTTTCTTCTAATAAATAATTTCCTTCTTGTTATTGCTGCCAGAATCCTGGTGGGAAAACAATAGTAATAGAGTTTGGGAAAACATGACAATACCATGTATAACTGTAAGAAATATAAGGAAAAAAGTGTCAAATCAGCATGAAAAAAGACAAGGGACTGGCCAGATTTTTTCTGCACCAAAAATTAATTGTTAATTTAATATTGCTTAAAATCAGTAGGCTATTTGGGGTATAAGTTTGGGCATTTCTTTTAGTCATTTAGTCATATAAGTATTTGTAGTAATAAGGTTTGGATAGCAAAACTATTTTACTTGTATTCTGATGAACATTCATTTAGAATATTAGTAAAGTGGTGATATCCCTTAATATAATTGTGTTTCCTTTGCAAATATGCTATTGTTAACACCTTTATTTTCTTGCGTAGGAGTATAGCTGAAAAAAATTCAACAAACATATTGTCCTCTCATTCATTTAGATACTAATGAATCACTATTGATATTTGTTGTGTTATGTTTTTAACCACACAGATAGATCTGCTGTTTTTGCTCAAAATTATCTTTAAAATAAAAGGAAATGATGTAAACCAGAATAATTCTCTTCTAGACCACAGGAAGAAAATTTGCGTTTCCTAAAGCACATATGGTTTTAAGTGACATAAATACAATAATTAATCACAAGGTATTCCAGAAATCCAGAGTTATCTTTCATATATACATCTGATTATATGACATCGCCATTCAAAACTATTGAGTGACTCTCTTTTGTGAACTGCTTTGGCTCCAAACTCCTTATCCTAGTATTCAGGGCAATTCACATTTTTGTTCCATTCTGTCTTTACAAATTTATTGCCTAGAAGTTAATATGCTACAAATTTCAAATCCATAGCCAAGAGTCCTATCTAGACTTTTTTTTTAAAGAAAATCTCACCCATCATCTATCTCAGGGTTTTAAAAAAATATGTATTTAAAAAAAAACTCATCAAATCTGAATATGAATGCAGTCCATAAGTAGCACTGAAGATAAAACAGAGAAGGGATATGCCAAATAAAAGTAGAGGAGAATCAGAACATGATACTTACAGGTCTCATTGTAGAGTAATTCAATCTTCCTTTAATTACTTGTGAATTCCCCAAAGCTGTACTGAACAACTTCTCCAGGTCCAATGATTTAGCTTCTTTTCTTTGAATCACAGAGAGAACCTAATCTCTTTGACTTTAGAAGATAACATACCTCAAGGACATGGACTCTAGTAGTTTAACAATGACCATTTAGAGTCAATCATCATAACTGAGATGGTATGGTACTTAATCTTTTTTACTGGATAATATAATTGCTAGTCATTGCCCTCCCCTTAATTTTCCACACCATTTTAAATTGACATTCCTTTTTTTTTTGTTCTCTGTGTAGATGTGTCAGGAGTTGGGGGGCTTGCCTAACAGTATTTGAGTTCCTCGAAGGGGTAAGAGAACTGAAGATAATGTAGGGAGGATGAAATGAACTCTGTATGGGAGCAGCAGGGACAGTGATATGAATGATGATGAAAGGAAACTTTATTGAGAGTAATTGTGTTTTTTATTGGGGGCACATGATAAAAAGCAAACACAGGAAGTATCACCTGGTATAGAAAGGACCTGTATTTGATAAGGGCTTTTCTTATTCCCAGCTACTTTTAAAAGATGAGTTCCCTAACAAGTTCATTCCTAATTTAACTGAAATGAATCTAGCTTGCTATTGTTTCAAGATGCCTGATGTATAATACTGGCATTGTAGTTTAAAGAAAGTGTGACTGATGGTGATTATAATCTATACATGTCCAGGAATTTCTTTTCTGTATATCATTAGTACTACAGCTATTCAGAAACATTTTACTCAAAGACATTTCATAATGAAGAACCTGCTTTTGTTCTAGGCAGCACAGACCAGTGTGGGATGGCTTTCATTGTTTGAGAATTCTTCTTAGAATATCTCTTTGTACCATCCACTCATTTCCCCAGACTGATCTTGTGGAATCAAACATTAAAATATCTGTTTTAAGTGATTGGAGACAGTCATTATGTCCCTTCTAAAATCTCCCTATGCCAAACTTTTCAGTTCTTTAAATACATATTTGTGGGAAGCCAATAAGAGAATAGATAAAAATCTGAGACTCCTCTTTTGACTTCTTTTGTGATCCTGTGATTTCTTATTGAAAAGTATTGTGGCCTTATTGAAAAGCTTTAAGTTCCTAGCAAACCTGAATTTAAGAGGTTAACACTCTCCCCCTTTTGCCAGGAATGTAGCTGCCTGGTACAGCCAAGGCCAAAACCTTAGCAAGGACAATTCAACCCTGAGAAAAATATTCCCCAACTTGGCTTTCTGATAAGAACCCAGTCAAAATTCAGCCTTGGCCTTGTTCTATTCTGAAGCCAATGAGCCCTTTTGTGTTTTGATATGACATAATTTGGAACTTCTGCACATCTGCAAAGTTTTGGGGGGTTCTTTTGTGTGAAATGAGTCTTGAAATATATATAATAAACTCCATGCTCCTGGAGACAGAGCTGGAAGCATGAGCTAAAAGATCTCAGTGTCCTTTACTTCCTTATCAACTAAACTGTCCTTATCAGATAATCAGAGATGATAAAGAGATCTGGAGACATACTCACATGGAACATTCTAGAAGCGTTTCATCATCCCATTTGAATTCCTTACATGCCCATAATTCCTACAATCCACATTTTTCCCAGAATGTGGAGGCCGGACTAAACACCATAATCCACATATAGTCTGACCTGGGTAGAATATAGGATAATGACTATTTTTCCTAGATTCTAGGCAGCCAACGATTGAGTTTTTTTTTCAACTGTTATATATGGCAGGTACAAGTCTCAAAGACAAATATAAAGAATACTGAAAAAAGGTAGGCTTTCATCTTGGCATCAACATTTTTTTCTTAAACCCTTACCTTCAATCTTAGAATCAATACTGTGTACTGGTTCCAATACAGAAGAGTGGTAAGGGCTAGGCAATAAGGGTTAAGTGACTTGCCCAGGGTCATACAGTTAGAAAGTGTCTGAGGCCAGATTGTCCCTAAGCCTGGCTCTCAATACACTGAGCTATCCAGATGCCCCCTTGTCATCAACTTTTAAGTCATGTTTATGTTTAAGCATTCACAAAAGACTTCTCCATTTGGTTTCTCTGGTATGTTGATCAGTTCTATTTTATGCAATATATTTCCTAAGTAGTAGATTTATTGTCAGCTTTAATTTTTTTCTTTGCTATCTGAGCATGGCATTTCCTTAGTGGTTGCTGCTTCAAAATCTCCATTACCTTCAGGTTTGTCACTAGTCCATAATACTGTGTTGACTCAAAAAAAGAAGTGAAGCATCTAAAACCAGATGTTTTATATCATAACAGAATTCTTTTCCATGTTCTCTTTCATTTGCCTTGAATTCTTTTAACCCCTTGTTTGTGCAAAATAGCCAAAATTACATAAATCTTCAATCCTTAGTGAGGGGGAATTGAATTTTACCCATCCAATCAAATGCTTAGCCAGAGTTTATGTTAGAATGAAGGAAAGCACTTAGACTTGCCCCTTATTGAATCAAGATGTTCTCAGTAAAGAATATAAGACAGATACTTGTATGGGTCAAAAATCTGGCAATAACAAGCTAGAAAGGGAAGGGGGCTTCTATGTCCTGCAAAAACAGGACTAGAAGTCTAGCTAGTATAAATCCTCCATCTTGGTATTTACTTTGAGAAAGGACATAGTGAATCCTTAAATCTCTTAGCTTAAGCATGGAACACCCAACCTTAAGGATCTATTGAGGTACAAGATATCTATTACATAACTATAGACTACCATAGGACCAAAGAGTTAGCAACAAATTATTGATAATAGGAGAAAAATTTCGAAAACTAAAACATTCAAGAAAGAAAGGCTTAATACAAACATATCTCCCAAATGGATTTCCACAGTGAGAATCAAAAAGACATAAGGAAAAACAAGTAAAGATTTTTAATGCTCATAACACATAGAATAAGTATTTTAATAAAAACAGAGATGAAAAAATTTCTAATGTAAGAAAGAATTTTGTGAATTTTTGTAAATGGGAGAAGGAAAGTTAGAAATAGAGAAAAGCTATACTTATATGCCCTTACCAAATATGTACATAAATAGTGTAGTAATAATAATAATTGATTTAGACTCTCAATTAGAGTTGAAGCTATGGAAGAAAAGGATAAAAACTATGATTTAAGAGGCATAGTTAGAGGAGGTATATGATTGGCTTATGACATGAAAAGGGGAAAGAAAAGATTGAACTAAAAAGATGGGAAAGACTATTTCTTTGATAAGAGATAGGTCCTTATAATGGATTTTGTCTTTGGAAAATTTTAATATTAGGAGACAACTTTCTTTCTTAAAGAGGTAATTTCTAGGAAAATAAGGAGAGGAGATATAATTTCCAAAGGGGAGTCAGCACCTAGAACATTAGGAAGAACTAAAACAAAAGACAGGCTCACATAATCTTAGGAAGTATAAATTACCATGGTAAGACAGGGAATTGGACTTGGGCTCACAATTAAGGACACAGATTTACTCCCACCATATAACTCTGTTGTCATTTAACATGGTTTCTCTCATTAACTGATATTTTTAATAATGTAGCATAGCAAGAATTATTGGAAGGTGAAGAATGTTGGAAATCAAAAAAGGAAGGAGTTCAAATTTCATATGCCAGAAGCTTTATCATCCTTAGAGATTTAGAGAAAATAAAAGAGAAGCAAGATTATTACATACTATGATTTGGAGACTAGAATCGAATGAAAAGTGTAATAATGAGGAGAAAGACATTAACAACTATGTAGGAGAATAGTGCTATATAAGAATGTTACATAAACTGATATTTGGTATTAAAAAGGAAAAATTTGGGACTATATTTCTAGCTGGGTAGAGCAAAAGAAGGCTCAGGAACAGGACAAATAAATAAATACAATGAGAAAAATAGTGTCACAATTCAAGGAAACTTAAGGAATATAAATGTAATTTAAGAATGACATAAAAATAAAAGAAATAGAAAATAGAAAAATGGAAAAACAAAGGGAGAGTTTAATCCCTAAAATCTGTATCATACATCCAGAACAGGTCATTCCAAACTAATTTTAATTCTTTCTTTCTACAGAATAATTAAATTAGTTTTTCTAGGTTTTACTAAAGTATTTAAAACAATCTCTCTGCTATCCTGAGAAACTTGGGTTAAATAATTTGTGTAGTTCTAGATCTGAATCAATGTTCTGAGCTAGACAACTGTTAGAGATGAGGCATGCCAGTTTAAGGGAAAGTCTTTAGTGGAATGACATAGTGATCTCTTATTATTCCTGGGCTTTTAAGCATTTTCCCTGACTCACTTGGAAAAAAGGCATAGACCAGACCTATTAAAATTTCAGATTACACAAAGCTTGGATAAATAATGAAAATATTGGAAAATAGTAAGGAATGAAAAATATATTATTGTGGGGGGTGGCGAAACACTTTTCTGATTGGCAGGCAAGATTTGCTCAAAGCTATGTTAGATAAACTCAACAATTTGAGACATAGCACTTAGACAACTGCTAAAACCTCTTAGGGGTCATCTATAGGTCATTTGGGTTAAGGTAGCCTCTCTAATTAGATAACAATTCCTAGAGCACAGAAAAACAAAACAGCTAATATAGGACAGCTTGAAAATGGTAGTATTTTAGCCATATTGAAATCTATTTCATCAACAAGATAAAATGATATCCCAAAAAGAATAGTTTTCTTTCCTATCCAACTCAAAATGAAGATGATCAGGTGAAATACCCTGCTAAATTTAGCTATGATGAATCTTCAAAGAAAAAGTTCAAATAATAAATATAATTCAACAATAAACATTTATTAAGGGGGTAGCTGGGTAGCTCAGTGGATTGAGAGCCAGACCTAGAGATGGGAGGTCCTAGGTTCAAATCTGGCCTCAGACACTCCCCAGCTGTGTGACCCTTGACAAGTCACTTAACCCTATTGCCTAGTCCTTACCACTCTTCTGCCTTGGAGTCAATATTGACTCCAAGACAGAAGGTAAGGATTTAAAAAAAACACATTTATTAAATTCTTACTATGTACAACACACTCATATACTGGGGATACAAATTAAAAAAAATCCAAATCCCGCCTTCAGATGCTTTACAATCTCATGGGAGACAATAATGCACAAAATGGGGAGGGGACCACCAGGGAGTACCTGGAGAGTAGGCCATAGTATCATGAAATGGGAACTAAACAGAACCAATCATTGAAAATGTAGAGTTATCTGGAAAGTTCTGAGCTTTTGGAAGAAAGAAGACTTTGGAAGGAGTTTATTGTTCTTTCCTCCAGCCCTCCAATCAGAGTTTAGAAGTAACAGAAAACATTGAGAAGGTGTTGATAGGTTTTGGGTTAAAAAAATCAACTTCTGAACCATAGTATCAATGACAGACTAGATAATATGTTATATTTAAACATGTGAGGAATTTTGTTTATTAAACTCAATATGAGTCAGTAGTGTATAATGGTAGATAGAAAAGTGAATGCCATCCTAGGCTACATTGAGAGGCATGTAGTTCTATGTAGTTAACAAATTTTCTTTAATAGATAGTTTTTTGAGGAGACCATATCTGGAGTTCTGTTTGTATATTTGGTCATTACACCTAAGAAGGAAATAGTCAAGCCAAAATATGTATTAATCAAGTGACTCCTAAGGCAATAATAAAGATAGCCAATGCCCTATATGGATCTGTTGAAGGGAATGGGATTAGTAGACTATAGAAGAGAATAGAAGGGATGAAGAAAGGTATTGATAACTGTCTTCAAGTATTTGAAGGACTGTATTGTAGGAAAAAATTATATTTCGTCTAATTGGCCCTAGAAGGAAATGAATGAAAGAAAGAAAAGAGTCAGATTTATTCTGTGTGGGAAAAAATTAAACTAAAACTAACAAACCCCTATTTTTAATAATTCAAGATGTCTCTAATTGATAAGGTAAATGATAACCTTCTATAGATATCACTGGAGTTCTTCAAATATAGGCTAGGGAATCATTAATGTCCAAAAGAAGTTCTCTCTTCATGGATTTCTTCACACATAGATTAGATGACCAATTGTTTCCAGAAGTAAGAAATTCTGGCTTACTGTCTTCAAGTAAACCTAGAGGATCACTTGTGTTCAGAAGTGGTAAGGTCAGTAAGAAAACTCTTATAAAGGTAAATCAGAAAGGGAAACCCTGGGATGGTGTTACTGAGGTTAGCCAAGAGGGTTGATTAACCCTCAGAGCACCCCTAATTGACTTTTTAGGGAGCCAATGGCTTCTCCCTTCAAGCCCCCTTCACCCTTACAAAAGACTATCTGACTGCGTTTAAAGTTGATTTATTAACCAGTCTTAAAGGGAAGGTATTAGGATAGAGGGAAGTAGGTTTGCCCTCAACCTTAAGCACAGATTGAGTTTGAAGTCTTTGTTAGAGTTTGAGCTGAGCCCAGGGCATATAGGCTTATGGAGGTTTCCTTTCTTCCTAATCTGTACTATATCTATGCTAGCTTTTATAATAGAAGTAGACAGCAAGAGGAAAAGAGATTCTGACCTTCAGAGCTGGGTTAGCCTGTCTCTTTGGGTTAATGCCCTAAAGACCGCCCTTATAGTTCAAGCAGCCCCCTTCAAATCCTTTTGATCAATAGTATGATCCACAGGAATCAAGGAAGAGAAACATTTTGGAAAATCTTTGGAATAGAGGTAGTTTCCTGAGAGGCAGAGAGAGATTCCCTCTTGGGCCGAGGTCCAGGCAAGAGTTCCTTCTGAGAGCAACTGTCACTCTCTCCACTCTCTCCCCTCCTCCTTCCAACTGCCTTAACTGTCAATCAATCTTCTCTCCAACATTCCAAACCCTTTCTGTGCATTTTCTCCTACAGGTCCACCTCTCTAGATGCTTAATAGAAGAAACTTAATAATCATTTAGTTAACAATACTCTAGGATATACTGTGTCACATATGGTTTGTCCTTCATTTTCTTTTTTTTTAAAACCCTTAACTTCTGTGTATTGGCTCCTAGGTGGAAGAGTGGTAAGGGTGGGCAATGGGGGTTAAGTGACTTGCCCAGGGTCACACAGCTGGGAAGTGTGTGAGGCCAGATTTGAACCTAGGACCTCCAGTCTCTAGGCCTGACTCTCAATCCACTGAGCTACCCAGCTGCCCTCTTGTCCTTCATTTTCAAAGTGGACCAATGACATCATTGGTTGGTGTCTTGATTTCTGCACGAATTAGATTTAAGGGAAGCATAGTTGCAGAAAGTCATTAGCCAAACTCTTTCTTCCAGAGTTATCAAAGTCCAGTAGTAAAAGTCAGGACAGCTGTTCATGGCAACTTTGATGTCTGACCAAGTTCTAATAGCTGTTTAGCACCTGCTTCAGTTGCCTTCATGGCTTTGGGGGAAAAATTTATTTTCAATTGACCATTCCACTGGAGAAGTCTTCACATGCTTGAGGAGACACCTCTTTAATTCTCCAACAAGGCTGAGGCCTTTCAGCTACCATCAGCTTGGTTTAACCCACCTGCCAAGATGGTTTTACCAGGGTTTGGCACCTGTGCATGCTACAGCTTCTTGGAGCCATGGGCGAGAGTTGAGTGGCATAAAGGTGGATTAATAGTCCTGAAATATGTTCAGCAAGCCCTGATACCAGAGATACTAGTGTTTCTTGAATACTCATCACCCCGTTTTGTTATATAAGGTGGAATTGAATGAACTCTTAAGTCTTTTCTAACACTCCTAGATTCTAAAGGAAGGTTGCACCATGTTACTAACTACAACTTCCATACTAGATGTGTCATAAAAACATTATTAAGAATAAGTATGACCAAAAGAACACAGGGAAATAATGTACTGAAACTGAGAGATAGATAGCCCAAGAAATAATCTATGGAAACTAAAAGGTCAAGAAGTAAGCCTGTAGGAAATTGTCTAAATTCAATGTGGAGAATTACATGAAAACATGAACAAGAATAGCATAGAATCAGAAGAGCTGCAACTTGTGGCAGTTGAAAGAGTATACATAACAATGAATTCACAAATCTTTCAAAGTAAAATTTCTGAATTCCAAAGAGCTAATTGTTTTCTGAGTACTTTATCAACTAAATATCTCTTATATTGCTACATTTCAAAATACAAAGCTCATACAATAACCTTGAAGTCATATTAGGTGAAATATCTTGTCAAGTTTAACCAAAATGAAGTTTCATGAAACCAATAAAATCAAGATTAGGGACTTTGCTACTGACTTTTTCTCACAATTGGGAAGTAAATGGATTATGATCGCAAAGGCTATTGAAAATTTTACCTTGCTTATTTAATGAACGTTAGCTTTTTGTTGTTGTTGTTTTACAACATTAGAAGAAACTTCTAAATTGATGAAACCATATCCATTTGAGTACAATTCAGAACTTGTTGCATAGCATTCCAGGAATCAGTTTCTTCTTCTGTGTCAAAAGGAGTTTGAACTCCATGAATTCCAAGTTCTCTTACAGACCCCAGATCATAAGTTTAAATGTTATGATTGAATCAATTAATTATATGTCTGTTTTTATGATAATTATGAAAATGGTATTAGAAGAGAGATTACTTGGTATGCTACCAAGGAGAGATATGGTCAAAAAGCTGTATTTTTTAAAATTCATCTGTTGTCAGTTTCATTTCAAGTTTAACCTTTTTTCTAGAAGAATTGAATTTGACTAGTTACAGACAAGCAAGGGTAATCTGTGGAAAGGGATGACACACAGTCTCAAGTTAGAAGGCATTTGTCTTTGGAGAGTATTCAGGTCTGGCTTCTGGGTATGCAACTTTCTCATATTCATCTCAATTGGCATACAATAGGAATTCAATAAGAATGCTCATGTAGTTGCCATGTTATCAAATGTACTCAAAATCAGGCATAGAATTTTCTGATGGGACACTATATCTGATGAGTAAACAGATGATTACATGCCTTTTAATATGTACTTTTGCCACCCTGTTTCCTAATGAGAATAGGGATTGTATTTTGTGCCAATTAAAACATATTGTTGAGACCCAGGAATAATAGCATTGCCGACTAGTTAGAGCCATGATTATACTAGTGTGTTTGCAGAAGAGGAGTTGGCTTGTGGCCTGCTCAAAGAGATAAATATAGTTTTTTTTCTTTAATTTGCAGCAGTAGAGAAATGATAAATGTAGCCAGATTTTTAATTTTTGTCTCATGAATGTAGAGCCTTACTTTAAAATTATATTTGAATTACTTCAATGAGATTTCTTAACATTCAAATTTAAATTATACATATGTGATGAATCAATGTTAAAAATTTCAGACAAGTGTGTTTGCCTTAATTTAAATGTTCCCTGAACAGTTTTCTTAGAATGCTGCAAATCCTGAGAATCCAGGATTCTCAGCCTCATGCTAATCATTTACATAGTAATAAAAAGAAGATTGAGTCTCACAAAACTAATGATAAATCTAATAAACAATGATAAAGGTAGACAGAGCCAAGATGGCAGAGTAAAGACATATTTTAGACATAAAGAGAGATTGCATAACAAATTAGGTTTGCATGAAATAGCTTACTTGTCAGATGTATGGATAAGGGAAGAATTTATGACCAAACTATAGATAGAACATTAAAGGATATGAAATTGATATTTTGATAAAATTAAATTAATTTTTTCATAAACAAAACTATTACAGCCAATATTAGAATGAAAACAGAAAAATGGGAAAATAATTTTACAACAAATTCCCCTGATTAAGGCCTCATCTCCTGAATATATAGAGAACTGTGTCAGATTTATTAGAGAATGTCATTCCCAAATTGATAACTGGTCAAAGGATATGAACAGACAGTTTTCAAAAGAAATCAAAGCTATCTATAGCTATTTGAAAAAATGTTCAAAATCACTATTGTTTGGAGAAATGCTCATTAAATAGTCTTGAGACACCAATTCATACATATCATATTGGTTAATTTGACAGAAAATGAATATGACAAATGTTGGAGGGAATGTGGGAAAATTGAGACAATAATGCACTGTTGGAGTTGTGAAGTAGTCTAACCATTCTGCACAGCAATTTGGAACTATGTGCAAAGGACTAAAGAACTGTGCATACCATTTGACCCAGAAACACTACTGCTAAATCTATATCCTAAAGAGATGAAAGGAAAAAAGACTTATAAGTATAAAAATATTTAAATAAGCTTCTTTTGTGGAGGCAAAGAATTAGAAATTGAGGAGTTGCCCATCCATTGGGGAATAGATGAATAAGTTGTGATGTATCATTGTGATGAAATACCACTGTGTTATAAGAAATGATGAGCAAGATATTCAGAAAAATCTGGAAAAACTTAAATGAACTGATTCAAAGTGAAATAAGTAAAACCAGGAAAGCATCATATACAATAACAACAATATTTTAAGTTTACCAACTTTGATCGACTCAACTATTTTCACTAATACAAAGATCCAAGATAATTTTGAAGGACTTATGATGCAAAATTCTATTTAATTCCAAAGCAGTAACTGATGGAGTCTCAATGAGGATTGAAGCATACTAATTTATTACTTTATTAATTTTTTTCATTTTTTGACCTATGTTTTCTTTTACAATATTCTTAATGTGAAAGTATGTGAGTGAAAATATGTAAAAATTGCTTGATCTTAAGTAAAGAGAGGGAGAGAATCTGGAAGTTAACAAATGTTAAAAATTGTTTTTCTATGTAATTAGAAAAAATCTAATATTAATAAAGAAATATAGACAGAATTCAAGACTTTATTTCTCTACATTACTGTGCTAGGGAGCTCCTTTGGTTATATACATATATAATATAAGTATAATAATAAATAATAAATACATAATACAAACATAACGATTAGTCCCTTTTGCTTTGCAAATTTGGACAAAACCCAAAGGTTTGTTTCTGAGGCTTTTTTTGACCTTTTTAGTAGCCTTAGACAGACAGTAGGGTGATCTTGTACAAATCACTAATCCCTTGCAACTTTTCCCAAAAGCATCCAATAACTTCCTTTTTCCACTCCTCAATTTTCTTAAGGCCAGGAGGAAGGATGGGTAGAGTCCCTAATACACAGTATGACTCCCAGGCTATTCATTTCCTATGATTCCTTAGTTATGTTTCTTCTTTCACAGTTACAGTTAGAGGTCAGAGATTAGAAGCCTATAGGTGGCATGGATGATAGAATTTAAATATAGAGTCTCAAAAATGACCAGAGTTTAAATCCTGCTGAGACATTTACTAATTGAATAATTCTAGGTAAATCACTTAGCTTTTGTTGTCTCAGTTTCCTATTCTGCATCAGGCTGCTCTGAGGATCAAACAAGTTTACACCTATAAGACACTCTGAAAAAATGAGTTCTTTTAAATTTTAGTGTGAAATTTGTCTATATTATATATATATATATATATATATATATATATATATATATGTTTACAGTGACTTCTCTGCTTAGCTCCTCCCTTTGTTTCCTACCACCATCCTCAGTAGACATGTTGATGATACATCTTGTAACTTGTGTTCTCCTTATCTGCTTCATCATTTCCAAAAATTCCCTTCCCTATCCTGCACCAGACACCTATTGTTCTGGTTACACATTAACCCGACTTGTGTCATCTCCCAGACCCAGATGTTTGAAACATCACTCTTATCACTAGCTGCTACCATCTTTCCCTCTAAGACTCTTTTCCATAGACTCCTTATAAGTTGTTTCTCCCACACTGGAATGGGAGCTGCTTGAGCACTGGAATTGCTTTTACATTTCTTTGAATCCTCAGCTCTTAGCACAGTTACTAGCACATAATAAATTTAACATGCTCGTTCACTGACTCACCATAATTTCCTATTCTTCTTCTCCTTCCATTGTCTCCCAGTTAGCCTATTCTTAACTTCTACTAGGACTTTCAGTTGCTCAACCACTGACTTATCTTTCATTTCATCTCTTCCAAAATGGTTTTACTTGTCTTCATAGCTAACTTTGCCTGTTTTCCCTACATACTACCCTGAAATCCACTTTACTCTTCCTTACCTTCCACCATTCCTGTCTTGCTAATTTTCTTCTCTAATTTTAACTTTTCAAATTCTCTGTTTCTGCTGCAGGATCAAGTATAAAATGTTCCATTTGGCATTGGATGCCCTCAAAGGATTATATATATATATATATATATATATATATATATATATATATATATATATATACATATAAGGAGACAAATGTACATATATAATTATGTACTTATATATGTACATTTGTCTCCTCAAATTGAATGCAATATGAATGAGATCAATTATGATTTCTCTTTTTTGTCTTGAATACTCAGCACCTGATATAGTACTTGACATATAGTAGCTAAATGCTAAATGCTTTTTGATAGATTGAATGGTTGATTGTGTACAACTGAATTTGGATCAGTATTATTTTTGTAGAATTTAAGAAAGGGAATCATATCATGGACTGCATTAAGAGAGGCATAACTTTCTGCAATGAGAGGATAAGACTACCCATTTTCTGCCCTACTAAACAAAATATGATATTGTAAGTTAAGTTCTAGGTACCAGATTTAGGAAGAATATTGACAAGAACATTGACTCTGCTAAAAGTCTAACCAAAATGGTGAAACTCCTCAAGTTTATGGCATTTGAGTTTCAGTTTATTTGGAGGAACTAGGAATATTTAAACTTCAGAAGATTCAAAGAAGTCATGATTAATGTCTTCAGATACTTGAAGGGTATAATGAAGAAATGGGAATAAATGTATCTGTTTGTCCCCAGAGGGCTCAACTAAGCACAATAAGTTGAAGTTGCTAAAAGACTAATTTAGAATCAATGTGAGGAAAACTTACTAAAAGTTACAGCTCTCTGAAAGTGAACTGAGCTGCCTAAAAATAGGTGAATTCCCCCTCATTGGGAGTCTTACAGTAAAGGCTCAATGAACACCAGCAGGCCATGTTGTGAAGAGTAAGCATTTTGCCTTAATTCCCACTATCTGCTAGAAGCTATTCTGCTAATGCCTACCCTTTTAGATTGCTTTACACCTGCCCTGTAGATATCCTGCATGCACATAGTTGTTTGCCAACCAGAATTCAGAGTTCTTTGAGGGCAGAAACTATTTTTGTCTTTCTTTGAATATCTAAAGCTTAACACAGTGTCTGGCACTCGCATAAATGCATGCTGCCTGAATGATTGAAGAGGATTCTTTTTTAGGTAAGAGTTATGCTCAGTTGCCACTGGGGTTCCTTCCTACTCTGAAATTCTATGATCTTATGATGCTGGTTGCAAGTATTAGCAAATTCATTAGTTAGGGTCATGTTTACAACCAGAAACATCTGTTTAAATAAAGGTTTCCATAGTTAATTGTAGTCATTACTGTTTGTCAATAAGTGTTCAGGTGTTTGAATTTCACCAAGTATAAATTGCACACTCCTTACATTTCCTAGCTGGAGTCCAAACTCAGTCAATTCTTGTTTTGCTTTGTTTACAAAATGACAGTTCTATGGAAAGAGAGAAGATATTAAGGTAATGAAATTACAAACAGGAACCTAGTTAAGGAATTTATTGATACTATTTTTTTTCCTGTTTGTGGACAATACATGAGTAGGAGTCATGAACAGCGGAAGATGTCATCATGTGGGTGGCAGAACTCAGAAAGTCTGGCAATTAGTAGAGGTCAGAGCAAGCAGCAGGGGATCCAATGCTATACAGTAACAATCATAATGCCAGAAAGTGAATCTTTTAATGAAATGAAGTTCTAACCCAGCCAAAACACACACACACACACACACACACACACACACACACACAAACATACACACACACATACTCAGACACAGATTTTAATTTTTTCCAGATTACATGTTAATACAATTTTAAATATTTGTTTTCTGACATTTTGAAATCCATGTCAACTCCCTCCCTCCCCAAGAAAGCAGGTAATATAATAAAGATTGTACATATATGATCATCTAATACAAATTTCCATGTTCATCATTTTGTGAAACAAGTCACATTACTCACATTAGAGAAAAATTAATTGAAGAAATAAAATGAAGAATGGAATGTTTCAATCTGCATTTGGATTCTGTTCTGTCTATGGCAGTGGATAGCCTTTTTAGTCATGATATACTTGGAATTGTGCTGGATCTTTGTCCACTTTCCGTTAAATTTCCCCAATGAGAAAGGCACCCCCAAAACAATCCTGCCTCCTAGAAACAATATACTAAGCTGGAGTTTTTATAAGAGAAGACAATTCTGTGTAAGATTCTACCTGGTGCTGTCCTTGTCCCCATTTTATCACCCCAAGAAAAGGGAAACCACACCATTTGATGTTTATGGAAAATAAAAATCCTTCAGATCTGTCTGTGGGTTAAAAAATAATTAAATAATTTATTATATGAATAATACCTTTAAAAAAAGAAAGCAAGTGGGAAAGAAGAAATCAAAAGGGGGGGAAAGGATTTGCTCCCCTCAGCACCTCCAAAATGATGGATATCACAAGTGTGGATTGAGTGCCTCATCTCCCCACAAATGAGGCTTCTCCAGAGAGGATCCACAGATACTTGACAAGAAAAATGAGTTGTGAGGGTTTTAGGTTTTTATTTTTAATCCAAAATTACTCCTCCTCACCTTGTTCAAGAGGATCAAAAAATGTCAAGATGAGATATTTGGAATTTTTTCTTTCTATCATTAGCTTTAAAGTGCACATATAGATACTGTGATTATTCCTGGAAGAAGTTACCCTATTTCATGGAATTAAAAGCAAATCTAAAACCTGAGCTACCCTGGGGCTTGGTGAAGGAATAATAGTTCAACTTTTCAGTCCAGGGACTCAACTCAACTTCTTAAAAAGAACTTGGGCAATCAGTAGCACCATCTTGCAAAATAATCAAGTCTGTTTGGAAGAGGAGGAGGAGGAAGAGGAGAGAGGACCAGTGATGAAGATGGACCCTCAACTGGATAAAGAAACTTGACAAAGAAGAAGCTGAAGATCATCTCAATTCTTAGATGAAATAAGGAGCAAGCTACCTGGTCTCTTCTTTGAGGGGCCTGTGTATGTTGATGGAAGTTTCCCAATTCATGCATGCCCATACAGCAAAGGGAGAAAGTGCTCATCAGGAGGCTTCTATATAATCCATCAATGTAGATAATTGGTCTATGCTTCAAAAGCAAGAGCTAGCTATCAGAGATGGTGATCTTGATTCTCTGGCTTCCCAGAGAAATCCACAGGAGGACATTCTTTATTGAAAACAAACAAAAACAAAAATCTTGATAAAACTGATGATAGTGGTTCTTTTGAGAAATGAGCTTCAGGCAATGACTTCATTAATGCATCTGATGGATGCACCAGGAGCTATTATTTTCAAGGGTGCAGGGAAAATCCCAATGCTCTGCTAACTGCCTCCTCCAGATACCATGACATATGGTCTAGTCCCAATGTGCGATCATTCTCTCTGCTGGTGTCAGGAGAGATGTGGAGGGTTCTTAAGGCTTTTCCCTACCCAAGAAAATAAAATAAAGTGAAAGAGTTTGGTGTCTCAAGAGGCAACAGCAGAGACACTGGGGCTTTACTTCAGCAATCTGCCTGGAGGATGCTTCCCCCTGAGCATTTAGTCACAGACAGAGTTGTAAACACTTCTGTACACACTGGGTGGATTCCTGTTGTGCTGTCCAGCTGCTCTTTGGTCAATCCACACTTGAAGGCTGCAGCACAGCCCTGAGTGACTTTGCCTGCATCTGGTTCCAGGACATGGAAACTCACAACTCATTCATTGTCTTTGATGTGGCAGATGACTTTGTCATAGCATTTATTGTCATCTCTTGATGGGATAGTCCATTCCAGTCACCAAAAGTAGCTGTGGTAGACCTCTATATTTTCTTCTCTAAATTTCTCATTAGCTCGCTCTTCAGAGAGGCTACATGCCCCATATTTCATTGGGGGTAAATACAGTGGTGGGGATGTAGTCACACTTTATATTGGAACCAGCATAAAGTCACCATGCAACCAGTCAGCCTTCTCGGATTGCGACTGGTGTCAGTTCCAATTTGCCTTCCAAGACATACCCAATTGCATAAATGTAAAGGTACATTGGTTTGTTCCTCACTGATAGGTATTTTCCATGTCTTTTCATTGATCTGTTTCCAAGCCAATTTTTTTGTGTGCATGAATCTTGTTCTATAATCAGTAGCATTCAAAAGTCTCCTTGCCATTGGTAGACTGAACCACCATCTTGAGTATCCCAGTCATGCCTTCTTTGATTTGCTCAACCTTAATGGGCACAAACTGCTTTAAAAATCTTATGTCATGATCTTCCATGTGGTTCCCAATTTTGTTGACCATATCTTAATCAAACCCTTTCAAGAAAATGGATTGAACCATCATGGTGACATCCAAACCAATGCCTGCCAGAAACCCAGCAAGCTCCAGGGCCATGTAAGAAGCACAAACCACCAGTGTCTTTCCTGGGTAGTAAGGAGAAGAGGTCATCAGTGCTGACCTTGTGTGTCTAAACTACTTTTGAAACAAAAACAGTTGTATTGCTGACCAAAGGAGAGAACGTTAACCTCTTGACTGTTGGTTTGCTAGGAGCTTAAAGCTTTTCATTAAGGAAAGCTGTGGATCAGAAAAGGAGTCAAAAGAGGAGTCTCAGATTTTTATCTATTTGAGACTGTTTCTCTTATTGGCTTCCCACAGGCTCTGATCATCCTCTAGCTCACAGTGTTAGGGAGCCCCAAGTTTGGGGTTCCTTCCTTTAAGAAGACAGCAGTTAAGTTAAGCATTTAAAATACTTGAGACCTTGATTTCAACTTACTTTCTCTAGGATCATTAAATATTATTCCCCTCTTGTACTCTATGGTCTAGCAGCTAGATTGTAGTCAAACTGGATTTCTTGTAATTCCTGACACATGGCATTCCATCTCTCTTTCCCATAACTTTATTTATCTTTCTTTTAAAGCACTATTTTCCATCTTAGAATCAACATTGTGTTTTAGTTCCAATGCAGAAAAATAGCAAGGATTAGGCAATGGGAGTTAAATGACTTTTCCAGAGTCATACAGCTAGGAAGTATCTGAGGTCAGCTTTGAACCTAGGACATTCTATCTCTAAGCCTGACTCTCAATCCACTGAGCTACCTAGCTGCAGTGACCTTCATCTCTTATAATCTCTAATGACCATCAAAGCTCAGTTAAAGCACAAGAATCTATATAGATTTTTTTTGATGACCTGATCCCTGAACTACTATTACTATCTCTTCCTAAACTACCTTGTATTGATTATGTTTTAGTTTTCATTTTGTATATACATATATGTGTACATATTAAGTCCTTAATAAATTATAATGATCTCATGATTTTGTCAGTGGTGGTCTCATGCTTAATGGATCTTTGCCCAATGAGAGATTTCAAATTGGTCTGAACATCAACTTTCTTTCAGTGCCCTTTTGAGACTTTGATATAGCCATTCCATTTCCTTGTATGCTTTCTCTTGGGATTGGCTATTACTCTCAGCAGGTGCATATACTTAAATCATTTTTAACATCTTACTTCTGTAATTTCAGCACTACAATCCAAGGTGAAATGAAATCACAACTTTTAATGATGCACTCAGCATCACTGCACCAAATAAAATAAAGCCAGTTCTACCCATCTAGACATGATTTTCTTAGAACTTTTTAAGGAGGAGACAATTCTTAACTTTGCATTTGTTGCACTCTGAATTTTAGACTTTTCCAGACATGAATTGCCTAAGCCATTTTTAAAGACTATTTAAAGATTTTAAAGATTATTTTATCCTTCCCTGTTTTCATGAAAATAAGCCAAAATAAAAAAAAATCTGTTAACAGTGACTTGGACAGTTGACATCCTAGTTTCAGTAGTCCTAAATAACAATAAAAAAGATTAAATGTAAAAAGTATAAAGTGCCTACTAAGAAGACTCTTCAATCAGGCAGCATGTCTAATGCATTGGAATTTAAAGAACTTTAGCAAAAGGGGAAAAGTAATTTGAAAATGTTATTACGAAGCTCCCCTCATCTGTTCACATATCAGGTTGAAGTGTTTCCTCACCTCCAGAAAGGTAAATTAATGAGAAAAGTCTGGGCCAAGGGAGAATGTACTGTGCAGTTATGGGAAGGATGCTAGAATCCCAGTCCTGCCACTCACTTCCTGTATAGCCATGCACAAATTATTGAACCTTTCTGACACTGATTTTCCTCATCTGAAAAATGAGAGGTTTGGATTTGATGACTTTAAGGTACCTTCCAGCTCTAATCTGAATGAAGAACATTGAGGAGGCAGCATGGCCATGCAATTATTAGCTATATAGAGAACAGACGGAAGATAATGCCAGAGAGAAGACACTACTATAAAAAGACAAAGACAAAGGCTTCTTGCTGAGCTGAGTTACAGAGCCAATGTCAGTCAGGAAGACCTGGGTTCAAGTCCTCTCTCTGCCACATACTAGCTGGGCAAGTGTATTAATCTCTCAATGTCCCAAGCAAATATCTAAGACTAAATATTATTTTTAAAAATGTCAATGTCCATTTGTAGAGAAAATACCTCAAGAAGAGCTCCTTCAGACAAAATTAGAATTCTAATTTAAAAAAGAAAGAGAAAAAGGAAAGGCTACAAAAACTTGTAAAATGCTAGGTAGTAAATTAGCATTTTCTACTGAAAGATTATGAAGGATTAAGGAGAGTCATTACATGAGGAAGCTGAGGAGAAACAGAGCATGTAAAAAGTCAGGAAATATTTTAGTAAAGCACAGAAACTTTGGAGTTCTTAAGACAAAAAAAATGTGTATTCTCTAAGATTGCCAGTGAATAAAAGATATCTCTGAAAAATACTGCAATAATATCTATACTTGTTGCAACCCTAAAAGACCCAAAGTACCCTATATTGAATGAAGAGAAATTGCAACTCCCATACATTATATGGGATGTAGTGTCTGCAAAAGTTTAATAGATTCAAAGTAAGGGAGAAAAAAGCCAGGAATATGACAAAATCCATAGAGAACCTCTCAAGGTGAATGGAGATGCATTGTAAAAAGAATACTCAAGAAGGTTCATATATTACCTTTCAGGACCTTCATACATGCAGGCCCAGTCATCTAAGTATGTGAAACATTCTTCTGAAAACAAAGTTGATTTTGTAAACTGTGACACCCATCATTCCATTACTCTCCCTTTACTAATTTTCAGGTCCTTCACATGAATTATAACTCTGCCATTTTGAGAAGGATATAAAGAACTCCACCAGTTGAAAGCAGGAGAAATTTTGTCCTGGTCTTTCATTCATTGACAATGTTCATGTCCTTTGGTAACTGCAAGAAAAAATGAAAGAAAATCAAATTCTTATAAGCTATGCCTTTGTTCTCTAAAAAGGGAGTTGATTCAGTGGATTCAGTGACATATAGACTTGGTTGCTAGTTTCAAGACCTCCTCCATTATAATTTGTGTTTATGTTTATGATATTGATCTGTGCATTCCCTCTATAGAGTACAAACTCCTTAAAAATAGGAATTTTCTTATTTTTGTCTTGTGTAGTCTATGTAAATTCTGAGGATTCTTATCTAAACTCTCACTTTCATTAATGAGTCAGTTTCCCAGAGCTAGACTGTGTACATTACTCCTTTACGGTTGTAGCAGTATTCCTAAGGGATCAATGGAAATCCCCCAATACTAGTAACTTAAAGCACCCAGTGGTGTGTTTCTCCCTCATCCTCCAAGATTTTCAGATGAGAATCATTTAGTCAGATTAGAAAGGAATATTTACCGAAGTGCTATATTAAGCAAAGTTGGTACGAAACATTAATTCCACCCTGGGTTGTACTAGAACCAATTAAAATTAACTCATGAGAGCCAGTTTTTAAATTTTAAAACTTTAATAAAATAATCTAGATATTAGTTGAATACTGCCACAAAGCACAACATATGAAAATAGCTTAGATATTGAAGAGATGGTAGGATACATTATCTCAGTTATCAACTCTGGTAATAATAACAATAAAGATAAAGAATCATTGAAGACCTATACAATGTAATCCATAATGTATATTTAAGAAGTGTTAAAAGAATAGTAACAGATGTTAAAATATTTTTTAAACCCTTACCTTCCATCTTGGAGTCAATACTGTATAGTGGCTCTAAGGCAGAAGAGTGGTAAGGGTAGGCAATGGGGGTCAAGTGACTTGCCCAGGGTCACACAGCTGTGAAGTATCTGAGGTCAGATTTGAACCTAGGACCTCCCATCTCTAGGCCTGGCTCTCAATCCACTGAGCTACCCAGCTGCCCCCAGATGTTAAAATATTCTAAAAAATACCTGTACAGCTTTAATAAATGAAATATCCCCAATGACCACCATGTAGTAAAATTAACAATTCTTGGAAAAATAATAGAATGAATGATATTCTAAAATTAAACCATAAACAGGATAAAAATTTACATAAATAACTTATGAACAAGCAAATATTTTTACTTTATGTATCAGTAAAAGCTCAAAGTAGGTATATACTGCTTTATTCATCCAGTATACCCAAAAGTGTCTCTCATTGATTCTACCATCAAAGTATTTGTCTTATGCATCTTCTTTTCTTCTAAGATATAGTAACCTCTCACATCTAGTGGTTCAGGCCCTCATCACTTTATCCTTAGACTCTTTCAACAACCTTTTGATTGTTCTTGCCTTAATTCTCTCCTCACTCTCATTTATCCTACTCCACTAAGTTACCAAAATGATTTTTCTAAAGTACGCGTCTAATCATGTCTTGTCCCCTTATTCAGTCAATTCCACTGAGTCCCTATCACCTCTGGGATCAAATATAAAATCCTCTGGCATTCAAAGCTCTTCATAACTTGGTTTCCATATACCTTTCCAGTTTTATATGTATTTCTCCTCCAAGTATTCTGTGATCCTATTATACTGGCTTTGCTTTTCCTCATACAACACATTCCAGCTTCTGACTTTAAGCATTTTAACACCCTATCTTCCGTGCCAAGAATTTTTCCCTCTCTTTTCTCCATCTTTTGGCATCCCTAACCAATATGATAGATGTGAGGTGATATTTCAGATTTTTGACATTTTTATTTTTCTAATAAGTAGTGATTTGGAACATTTTTTTCATGTGATTATGGATGGTTTTAATTTCTTCTTCTGAGTACTACTCCTTCATATCATTTGACCTTTTTCAATTGAGGAATGCTTTGCATTCCTATAAATTTGAGTCAGTTCCCTATGTATTTGAGAGAACGGTCCCTTTTTGAAGACACTTGCTATAATATTTGTTGTTTCCCTTCTAAACTTGGTTGCATTGGTTTTGTTTGTACATAAACTTTTAAATTTAATGTATAATCAAAATGAACCATTTCAATTTTTCATAATACTCTCTACATCTTGTTTGGTCATACATTCTTCCCTTATCCATAAGGCTGACAGGTGAACTTTTCCTTGTTCCCCTAATTTGATTATGCTATCACCTTTTATTCGATTCCTAGGGTAAGTATCCATTTGACTTTATCTTAACATATGCCATGAGATGTTGGTCTATGCCAGTGATTCCCAAAGTGGGCGCTACCGCCCCCTGGTGGGTGCTGCAGTGATCCAGGGAGGCGGTGATGGCCACAGGTGCATTTATCTTTCCTATTAATTGCTATTAAAATTTAAAAAATAATTTCTAGGGGGCTAGGTAATATTTTTTCTGGAAAGGGGGCAGTAGGCCAAAAAAGTTTGGGAACCACTGGTCTATGCCTACTTTCTGCCATACTATTTTTCAGTTTTCCCAGCATTTTTTTGTTAAATAGCGAGTTCTTCCCCCAAAAGCTTGGATCTTTGGGTTTGTTAAACAGTAAATTACTATGGTCATTAACTACTATGTGTTGATTATTTAACCTATTCCATTGATCCACTACTCTGTTTACTAGCCAGTTCCAGATTGTTTTGGTGATTGCCACATAATAAAAATAATAATTCATTTAGATTATCAGAGTTGTTGGCATATATTTTGGCATCATAACTTTCAGTAATTTATTTTCTTCTTCATTTCTGATACAAGTAATTTGATTTGTTCTTTCTTATGAAAATAAAGATAATCAATTATTTATACATTTTATTTATTTTTCCATTAAAATAAGTTTCTTGTTATTTATTTGTTCAATTGTTCAGTTTTATCCATCTCTCTTTTGATTTTTAGGATTTTCATTTGATCTTTAATCAAAGATTTTTAGTTCATTCCTTTTTCTAATTTTTAGTTGCATACTTAGTTTGCTGATCTGCTCTGTCTTTATTGATATATGCATTTAGAGATATTAATTTACCCCTAAGTATACCTTTGACAGCATCCCATAAATTTAGTATATTTTATCTCCTCACTGTCATATTTTAATAACATTTTTATTGTTTTTGTGATTTGTTTTTTGACCCATTAATTCTTTTTTTAAAAAAATCCTTCCTCAGTTCAAATCCTTACATCTTGAAATCAATAATAAGCATTGGTTCCAAGTTGCAAGAGTAATCACACAGTTAGGAAATGTCTGATGACCAGATTTGAATCCAGGACCTCTCATAACTTGGCCTGGCTCTCAATCCACTGAACCACCTAGGTGTCCTTACCAATTCATTCTGTAGGATAAGATTATTTTGTTTCCAATTGATTTTCTTTCTGCTGCTCTTTGTTAAATATTATTTTTGTTGCATTATGGTCTGAAAAAGATGTATGTATTTTTTCTGCTTTTCTACATATTTGTTTTAAAGTTTTTATATTCTGTTATATATATGTATGTATGTATGTATGTCTATACATACATATATATACACCATATATATATATATACATATATACATATATATATACCATATGACCACATATATCGTTATATGGTCATTTCTTGGGAAGGTTCCATATACTAATGAGAAAAAAAAGTATATTACTTTCTATTCTCATTCATTCTTCACATGAGGTCTATCATATCAAACTTTTCTAAAGTTTTATTTACCTCCTTAATCTCTTTCTCACTTATTTTTGTTTATTCTGAGAGGGGAAGGTTAAAGACCATCATTTTCCCATTTCCTCCTGTAATTTGTGTAACTCCTCCTGTAGGAATTTGAATGCCATGCCATTTGGTGCATTTTTCCTTCCTGTTACTGTATTTGTCTGTTCAGGTTCTTCTCTGCTCCTGGTGCAGAGGAAGCCTTGTTCCAAGCTTGCAGCATACTCTTCTCTTGCACTTGGGGTAGCCCCTGATCCCTTTGTTTCCTACAGTATATCTGTTGAGGTATTGGCCCTGTTGGCTTCCTTTGGGGGGCTTCCAGCTATTTTATCCAGCTATATTCTCCTTATCCTCTCAGTTCTGCGGTTGTCTAGTGGGCTGGACTGGTTCCTGCTGTGCTGCCTCAGGTACTTATTTACTTTGATATCTCAGCCACCACATGGAATTATGTAGGTTTGGTACCCACTCTGCTTTTACTACCCTTTCTAAATGCCTTAGACTTAGCTAGTCCCTACTGCTTTGCTGCCTCAGGTGTTTTGCAGCTTCACTGCCACAGGACACATATTTCATACCCTCTCTCTCTACACTACCTACAGTTGGACTTGGGTTGGGTTCCTTTCCTCTCTACTGCTTTGTTGCCTCTGGGTATATAACAATGTTTGGGGTTAGTCCAATTTCTTCCATTTCCCATAGATACTGTACTCCTTGGTTGTTTCTTGCTTTTTACTCTAGTGATGTGGGTTTCTCTTGCTTTACTTTGTTTTGAGGTGATTTGTTTTCCTTTTGAGTGTGTGTGTGTGTAGGTTTTGGATGAAAAGCGTCTTTTTCCTTGCCATCTTAGCTCCTAGCATGCAAATGAACTATATAGATTCTTTCAGTATGTTCTTCAGAAAGGTGCTAATTCCCCTCCTTCTCCCACGTAGTTGCCAAAGTGACTTTTCTAAAATGAATACTGATAATCTCCAACCCAACTCAATAAACTCCAGTGCTACCTATTACATTTACATATCAAATATAAAAATTTGGCATTTAAAGTTCGTTACAATCTGAACTACCTTTCTACTCTTCTTGTACATTACTTCTCTTTGCCTACTCTAAGACAAAATCATACTGAACTACTTGCCAATTTTCCTTGTAGATCTGGGAAGAGAAAAGAAAGTAGCTGCTCCATCAAATTCATCCACTGCCCAACAGAGAAACTCTTCTTCCAATTATTACTCTTCCAGAGAAGAAAAGAGTAAAAACTGAAAGGAGAGAAGGAACTATTTAGAAAAGCTGTACTTCTTTAAGTCTTTCCCACTCTTATTGCTAATTATATCAAATTAGCATCTGTTTAAGGACAGTTTGAAAGTTGGAGGCAAAACTGCTCCTTTTGTATTCCAAACTCAATGCCAGATTTTTCCCACCCTGGTATATTCTTTTATATTTTTTTTAGTCTTTTTTCATTTGAAAAAAATTATTTAATGAATTAGTTTAGAACAGAGCCCACGGGCCAGATGCAGCCCCGTGAAATGTTCTATCTGGCCACAAAACATTATTCCTAATCTGATGAATACAGTGAGTAGGATACAATACAATGAAACTTTGAAATAGTTGCCTTAAGAACAGACTGACCGATGAACATTTCATTTCCTTTGGCCCTCTCTTTAAAAAGTTTGCCCATCACTGGTTTAGAATATTTTTCCATGGTTACATGATTCATGTTATTTCCCTCCCCTCCTCCCACCCCACTCCCATAGCCAATGAGCAGTTCAACTGGGTTTTACACGTGTCATTAATGCCAGATCTTAAAGCCAATGGTGATACTGTGTTTTTTTAATAATTTTTATTTTTTAGAAAAGTTATCATGGTTATATGATTCATGTTCTTACTTTCCCCTTCACCCCCCAGCCTCCTCCCCCCATACTGTGTTTTTATAAAAGATATAATAAGCAAATTTAAGTTGATGGCCTCTAAGGATCCTTACATCTCTAAATCTATGATTTTATATCTACTTTAATTTAGAAAGGTCAATCTCAGTCTAAAATAGAAAAGCAACCAATCACATATATTCTATTTATTTTCTCCTACAAAAGTTAAATAAATTCCTAAAATCTTTCAGCACTGTTCTTGTTGCTGCAACCTTTTCAGTGATCTATTATCTCTCAGAGAAACCCATTCCATTTTCTTAAATATCTAGGAAAGTTTCTCTTAAATTATCTTCTTTGCAACTTTTACCCAAAGCTCCTAATTTTGCCCTCTTGGGCTAAGCAGAACAAGTTTATTCCATTTTCTACATTGCAGTTCCTTAAATGCTTGAAAATAAACAATGGCTTACACTCTGCCTTCAAATCTCGAAGTTTAACATTTCCAGTTCCTTTACTGATTCTTATTTAGCATGAACTTAAGAGCCCTCCAAAATTATATTTAGATTCCTATGACTGTTTTCCTCTATGTTAGTGTCTTTTCTAAAATGTGGCACCTAAAACTGAGCATAAAAATCCTGATTTTTAAAATAGGAGCTGATTATCACTTCCCTACTCTCGAGCATTATTCCTTTTAGAATAACCTAAGCACATTAATATTTTTGTTGCTTTTCATATAATATAACAATATGATTTATTTGAATCTGAAATCCTTTTAAATGTGACCCATAACCTCCTAAAAGAACTTGGTCTAAGAAGCTAAAAGAAAAAAAAGTATATATAGATTTTTTCTAGATAGTCATATGCAGCTAGAAACCTCAAATGACCCCAGAATTAATTAATCAGTGCAGGTATGCCAGTGGACAATGAGGTGGAGTAGGAATTAAATGATAATGGGACTCATTGCAATGGAAAATCAAACAACAGGAACTTTGTGCAGTGCTTTCAATGACTTCTGACTCCTCCATGAAATAAATTCCATATTTCTATTTCTCTCTTTTCTAATCCACTCGCTCTATACAGCTGCCAAAATATCTGTGCCAATGTCCTGTTTTAATGGGCACAATAGGTATATGCACACAGAAACAAACACACACACACACACACACACTCATTTTTCATCTGATTGCACTTTTCTGAACATTTCTGTCAGGCCTCAGGAACCTTTTTTATTTTGCAAGATCACTTCAGCGCTGAAACTCATTAAATATTAGTTCCCTCTATCTATGGGGTTCCTTCTTTCCTCTGATTAAAAGGTGGAAGACTCAACCAAGAACCTCTATTAAAGGAGGGTTCCCAGGCCAACCAATTTTTCACATCCCATCTGGATCCATTCCTCTGAAATTTCCTCTCATTCTTCTACCATGTTTTTGTTCTTCCTTTGAGGAGGTGTTTTCCCTCATTAGACTGAAAGCTTCTTGAGGACAAAAATTGTCTTTCACATTCCTTTTTATCCTCAGTATTTAGCAAAGTGTCTGCTACATAGTAGATGTTCAATAAATTTTTATTGATTGATACACTCTGAATAATTTTCTGGAACTCACAGTAATTTCCCACTGGAAGTAAGCACAATTCTTGTCACATCTCTTCAGTATGGTTTACCCCTTCTTTCATGTTATCTGATCTAATGGACCATAAGGAGTTGCATAGCCTTGTTCTTCCTTGCTGTTTCTACATAAATGATTCTTAACCATATTTGTGTGCATGCGTGCGTGCGTGTGTGCGTGTGCGTGTGTGTGTGTGTGTGTGTGTGTGTGTGTGTGTGTGTTAGATCTCTTTAGTAGTCTGGAAAAGCTTATTCTTAGAAAAATATTTTCAAATGCTTAAGATAAAATACTAAGAATTATAAAGGAAACCAAAGGTCAGTGAAAACCAAGATATATATTTTTGCCTTCTAAGTTCATAGACTGTCTTTAAATCTGTCCAAGTTAAATAGGGCAATCCTACAACTCTTTAATTTTCACTACATTTATCTAGATCATTTGTCTATGTCCTTGTTGCTGATACTTATTGGACCTTAATTCACCCACTCTTTTTAAAGTAGATCAGCAGTCTTTTTTTCCTATGCCCATTTCAGTTCTTCTACTTGGAGACCTTGATATGTGCAAAATGTCAGTCAAAAAGCCTTAGAAGAGTAAGCTAAAAGTCTTAGTAAAGTTAAGCCATCTCACTTTAACAACTTCAATAGCTAAATAGGCCTTAACTTTTCGGACACTATATATATATATATATATATATATGTATATATATATATATATATATATATATATATATATATCTCAAGGTGTTTGTTAGGACACATGAAATATATATTTTATGTTCTAACAAACACCTTGATTTATCAATATTGACTACCTGGTATACATTTCCTTTTCACCTTTCTCTCAGAGTCCTTTTCTAACTAACTCCATTTCTTTCTTTCTTCTTTTTTACATCATTAAGCTATTAGATACAGGCAATGACATGGACCTAATTTACCTGTTAGCCACAAAATATTTGATAAATTTATTATGCTATACTTATGTTAAAGCTAGAAAGATGAGGATTAAATGACTATAGTTAGGGACATTTGAAAGAGGTTGAGTGACTAGAATAAAATTGTAGTGTGGGCATCTCTCAGGAAATGTTTATGGCATCAGCCTTCATTCCTATACTGTCTAGTCATTTTGTCAGTGGCCTTGAGTAAGGGAAAAGTGGTATACTTATCAAATATTGGATGATATCAGGTGGGAAGGAGAGATAACATATTAGATGATAGTTATGATTCAAAAAGTTCTCAACTGACTACAAAGTTAGGCTGAATTAAGATGAATTATGTACTGCATGAACTATATGCTTCCAGCAGAAGCTTGTGATAATACCTAAGATGGTATCAAATAGTGAAATTCTTTAAATATATTGGTCCGAGAATGAGCCAGAGCAGTGAGAAATCCCCCACATAGTGTCCATAGCATTTGTGCCATCTGAGAATCATATAAGGGTTACAGATACAAGTTGAGAATTTGTTCAGCTAAATGTACTTCACTAATTTGTTTCCCTGGCTGCTTTTTCTTATCATTATTATTCAGGTGCTGAATATTATTGAGTAGCATTAATCTGGGACATTTTAGGGGAACAGGAAAATTAAATCTGTATACATAGGAAGACATCATTTGTCCTCCCCCCTTTTTTTAGTAAAGGAAAGGGCATTCTTGCTCTTTCTGCCAATGTTGTTTTATTCTTTTTCATTGTAACTCATCATAAGGATGGGAGCTGGCTTCTTAAAAAGAAAAAAATGTTAAATTTCATTAGGTTTATTTGGATTAAGTCTTAAAAGTTTGGGGATTGCTTAATTTTATGTGCTATGGAATTTTAAAAGCATCTTTATATATGAATAAGGCATGTGCTCATTGAATAAGAGTAATTCTTCTCATTCAGATAATTTAAATACCAGCTGTCTTGTCCTAAACTGTATTTTCCCATAAAACCTTTTATGGAACCAATATGATACGTATATAATTCTGGGGATTTATGGAGAGTGTTAGGTCTATTGGAATCTATATCCAAATCTACCAATCACTTTAATTAAAAGTTTGCATATATGGAAAAATCACCAGGCTGAAAGAATGGTTACATAAACTTGATGCATTACTCTTTCTGGGTATTTTTTAAATAGATACATCAAATGAACCTTTATCCAATGTGATCCAGAACATGAATTACATGGAAAATAGAAAATCACATCCCTCTCTTCAACACCCTAAGTTCTAGTAGTTAAATAGTGAGTTAAAATCTATATAGAATTCTACTTTAATATCTCACTGTGATATAGAGATGAATTCCAGAAGATTATTTCTATGGGATACAGGTTTTATGGACCCTATTTCACTCCAAAATTCTTAAGTAGATTACTGGCAAGAGACTATCTGCTTTCTGAAGACCACCCTCTGGAGAGGGTCTCCAATATTAGATCAGCTATTTGGGAGTGAATTCTTTGTAAATGATAACTTTTGACTTTCAGCTCTGTATACCCCGTTTCTATTTCAATAGTTAGAATAGCAGGAAGGGGGTAGAGATTTTAGGAATCATATTGTTTTTGACTACTTGCCAATATTAACTTAGCTACTGACAACCTAGCTATAAATTTAGCAAGGGAGTAGACACATTACTGAATTGGAATGCTCAGAATCAGCCATGACTATCTTGACTTTCTCTCAGTAAATGAAGCTGCTGCTAAAGGGAAGGGTGAAGTTGTTGGTCCTTCCATGAGAGTCAAAGAGAAGAGTTAGAGTAGCCCGGTTAGATTCATCATGTGTCCAAAGGCAACAAGAAACCTCATTTCATGGGTAATTTGGTCATTTCACCCTTCAGTACTCAAAATGAGCACTAGCTGAAAGATAAACATGAAAATAATTGCAGTTTATAGAAGGGAGGAGGAAAGGGGAAGAGGAAGGTGAGAAAAGATCTATGAAAAACTTTACATTTTTTCTGCAAAGGCAATATCTACACATATATATCTACATATACTAATACACACCCATATGTATATATTTGCATATGTACCTGTATTTTTATTTATATAAAATTTTATGAATATATATGTTTATATAGTAATACTTGATGCCCTCAAAATAAAGGTCAGTATAGTAGAGGACAATGAAAAATACAGAAGAAAAACATGGTGCAGAAGGACAAAAAAATATAAAATAAAGAACTGTTTAAACCACTCTTAACCATGATGAATACTTCCTCAGTAGGCCCCATAATGTGGTAGACAGATTGATCAACTAGAAGCAAGCAAAAAAAAAATGAAATTCATGGTTTAATAGAGAAGACACAGCTGCATATCAATACAGCAATTATTTAAAATTAGCTATCTGATTATGCTTAGATAATTCACTGGTTAGAGAAAGGTCAAAATCAATCCAAATTATAAGAAAGTGTAAAAATGAGAAAACTCTGCATGATATTGGAATATCTTTTTTTTGACCTGTTTAATGTATATTTTTGCTTTACCTTAAAAATAAATTTATAACCTTTCCCGGATTACATGTCAATACAATTTTCAATAATCATTTTCTGGCATTTTGCAATCCATTTTCTTTCCTTTCCTCTGTTCTATCTCCCAAGATGGCAGGTAATATTTTATTGCTCTTATTGTATACAATGTTGTCCTAGTTCTACACACTTTACTTTGTGTCACTTTATTTAAGTGTTTCTGAGTTTCATATAGTTTTTTCTCTTCTCCTCCTGCCATAAAAAATGGAATGCAATAAAAAAATTTCCATTATTTTACAGAAGTTTAACTAATATAAATATGTACCACTGTGATGAGGCTGGAAGACCTTAGATATTATCTGTCAATAAACAAGCTACTAAATTTTGCTGATTCATTTGGTAATAAATGATATTATCAGAAATATACCAGAAGGCATTACTAAAGATCATGAAGAATGAGTTAGGAAAAAATTTTAGAGGTACAAGTAGTATTTTACTCTACCCATCAATAGAAAAGAAAATCAAAAGAGAAAGGCAGATATAAGAAGTGGGCAGCCAGTTAAGAAGATGCTATATAATAAAAAAAGAAAAGATGTTATCTTAGAATAGAATTTGGATGCTCAGGCTACAATTTAAAATTTAGGAACAACATTTTTTTTTGCAAGGGGTGTAGTATACCTAACAAGGGCTAATAACAATCCTTATCTTCACTCATTCATATTCTCCTCTCTTTCTCAAACCCTCTTCACTTCCAGCCTGTATTATTTCGTTTCATTTCATCTCATCTCATCTCACTATTCTCCTTGCTTCCAATGTCTTCTAAGATAAAACTATTCTCCACACAGATACATTCTCTCCAACATTCATTAATCTCCCCTTATATCATTTTAACCAATCTGCTAGGTGTGAGGTGATACCTCAGAGTTGTTTTCATTTGCATATCTCTAATTATTAGAGATTTAGAACACATTTTCTTGTCCTTATTGATACTTTTGATTATCTGAAAATTGCTTATTCAAAACAAAAACTGATATTTCTAAATCCTAGATCAAACCATGCCAATATCCTTTAAAAAAATTTTAGTACCCTACTTATTCAAAAAAAGTTCAATATGCCCAAAGGGCTTTAAAAAGTATCTGCCCTTTGATCTAGCCATAGCACTGCTGGGTTTATACACCAAAGAGATAATAAGGAAAAAGACTTGTAAAAAATATTTATAGCTGTGATCTTTGTGGTGGCAAAAAAAATGGAAAATGCGGGTATGCCCTTTGAATGGGGAATGGTGATGGAATACTATCGTGCTAAAAGGAATAATGAACTGGAGGAATTCTGTGTGAACTGGAACAACCTCCATAATTTTTGCCACCACAAAGAGCACAGCTATGAATATTTTTGTACAAGTCTGTTTATCTATGATCTCTTTGGGGTACAAACCCAGCAATAGTATGGCTGGATCAAAGGGCAGGTATTCTTTTATCGCTCTTTGGGCATAATTCCAAATTGCTATGCAGAATGGTTGGATTAGTTCACAACTCCACCAGCAGTGCATTAATGTCCCAGGTTTGTCACATTCCCTCCAACATTCATTAATCTCCCCTGATATCATTTTAACCAGTCTGCTAGGTGTGAGGTGATACCTCAGAGTTGTTTTCATTTGCATATCTCTAATTATTAGAGATTTAGAACACATTTTCTTGTCCTTATTGATACTTTTGATTATCTGAAAATTGCGTATTCATATCCCTGGCCATTTATCAATTGGGGAACTGCTTCATTTTTATACAATTGATTCAGTTCCTTGTATATTTGAGTAATTAGACCTCTGTCTGAATTTTTTGTTATAAAGATTTTTTCCCAGTTTGTTGTTTCCCTTCTGATTTTGGTTGCATTGTTTTTGTTTGTACAAAATCTTTTTAATTTAATATAATCAAAATTTATTTTACATTTCCTAATTTTTTCTAACTCTTGCTTGGTTTTAAAATCTTTCCTTTCCCAGAGATCTGACAAGTATACTATTCTGTGTTCACTTAATTTACTTACAGTTTCGTTCTTTATATTCAAGTTATTCACCCATTCTGAATTTATCTTGGTGTAGGGTATGAGATGTTGATCAAAACCTAATCTCTCCCATATTGTTTTCTAATTTTCTCAGCAGTTTTTGTCAAATACTGGATTTTTGTCCCAATAGTTGGGCTCTTTGGGTTTATCATACACTGTTTTGCTGACATCACTTACCCCAAGTCTGTTCCACTGATCCTCCCTTCTGGCTCTTAGCCAGTGCCATATTGTTTTGATAACCACTGCTTTATAGTATAGCTTAATATCTGGTACTGCTAGGCCACCTTACTTCACTTTTTTTTCATTACTTCCCTTGAAATTCTTGATCTTTTGTTCTTCCAAATAAACTTTGTTATAATTTTTTGTAATTCAGTAAAAAAAGTTTTTTGGTAGTTTGATAGGTATGGCACTAAATAGGTAAATTAATTTGGGTAGAATGGTCATTTTTATTATGTTAGCTCATCCTACCCATGAGCAATCAATATTTTTCCAATTTTTTAGATCAAGTTTTAATTGTTTTGAAAGTGTTTTGTAGTTATGTTCGTATAATTCCTGTGTTTGTTTTGGTAGATAGATTCCTAAGTATTTTATATTGTCTAGGGTGATTTTAAATGGTGTTTCTCTTTCTACCTATTGCTGCAGTGATGTGTTGGAAATATATAGAAATGCTGATGATTTATGTGCATTTATTTTGTATCCTGCAACTTTGCTAAAGTTGTTGATTATTTCTCCTACCTTTTTAGTTGATTCTCTAGGATATTTTAAGTAGACCATCATATCATCTGCAAAGAGTGATAGCTTAGTCTTCTCATTGCCTATTTTAATACCATCATTTTATTTTTCTTCTCTAATTGCTACTGCTAGTACTGTTAGTGTTTCTAGTACAATGTTAAATATTAGAGGTGATAATGGGCATCCTTCTTTTACACCTGATCTTATTGGAAAGGCTTCTAATTTATCCCCATTGCAGATCATGCTTTCTGATGGTTTTAGATATATACTCTTTATTACTTTTAGGAAAGGCCCTTCTATTCCTATACTTTCTAGCCTTTTCAATAGAAATGGGTGTTGTATTTTGTCAAAGGCTTTTTCTGCAACTATTGAGATAATCTGGTGATTTTTGTTGGTTTTCTTGTTGATGTGGTCAATTATGTGGATAGTTTTCCTAATGTTGAACCATCCTTGCATTCCTGGTAGAAATCCCTCCTGGTCATGATGGATAACCCTCTTGATCACTTGCTGGAGTCTATTTGCTAGTATTCTATTTAAGATTTTTGTATCTATGTTCATTAAGGAGATTGGTCTGTAATTTTCTTTCTCTGTTTTTGCTCTTCCTGGCTTTGGAATCAGTACCATATTTGTGTCATAAAAGGAATTTGGTAAGACTCCTGCTTTGCTTATTATATCAAATAATTTGTATAGTATTGGGATTAATTGTTCTTTGAATGTCTGATAGAATTCCCTTGTGAATCCATCAGGCCCTGGCGATTTTTTCTTAGGGAGTTCTTTGATGCCTTGTTCAATTTCTTTTTCTGATATTGGATATTTAAGTATTCTATTTCTTCTGCTGTTAATCAAGGCAATTTATATTTTTTGTAAATATTCACTCATATCACCTAGATTGCTATAGTTATTGCCATATAATTGAGCAAAATAATTTTTAATGATTGCCTTAATTTCCTCTTCATTAAAGGTGAGGTCTCCCTTTTCATCTTTGATACTGTTAATTTGGTTTTCTTCTTTCCTTTTTTTATTAGATTTATCAGTACTTTGTCTATTTTATCTGTTTTTTCAAAATACCAGATTCTAGTCTTATTTATTAATTCAATGATTATTTTACTTTTGAATTTATTAATTTCTCCTTTGATTTTTAGTATTTCTAATTTAGTTTTCATCACATATTTATTGACTACTTTATACATTGTGCTAGATGTGGTGACACAAATACAAAGAATGAAATAATTTCACGTTTCATTGAATTTATATTAACAGCTTGGCTGCTACATATTTTTACAATATTTCTTTTTCACACACTGTCCTCTTTTAATTTAGATGGCCTATGCTGTTCTCAGTAAAAAATAATCTATTTCCTATCCCTGAGCTTTGGCATAGTCTGTCTCCCACACTTGGAGCACATTGCCACCTCACCTTTGTCTGACTTTCAAGTTTCCTTTAAAGCAAATTCAAAGACCATCTCTTACTTAAGGACTTTCTTGATCTCCTTAGTTTCTAGTTGTCCTGTAATATTATTTGAGATTAGGAAGTTCTATTCTCCTTTCATTTCAACATAATTTCATTTTTTCATTGTTATTCAACACCTTTTATGGCACAAATTAATTTTGACATTATATTATCTAACTCTATAAAATTTGACTGTTAAAGATAATTCAAAGTTATAAATAGCACTTTCATTTTGCTTATACTGGAATCACTTCTTTAGAAGGAATGGCTCTCTCTTCAGTTATTTAAATGCTTTATTTCATTAAAGAATATTTTAAAATTGTAGGTAGATATTTTGATATGTATTGATAGATTGACTTCATGATATTTTATGTTTTGTAATTAATTGGTGAGTACTTCAGTTTCTATTTTTTCTCCTAGTTTTGATGCTGATAAATATATACACATATACATATATATATATGCAAATGCATATATATACACATATGATTTACTTTTTATTTTTGTGATATACTTAAGCTATTAATTATGTCAAGTAGTTTCTTGATATTTACTATATTTTGTATTATAATTAATCAATATTATAAATGCAGATTATTTTCCTCCCTCTTTCAAATATTTATATTTAAATTTTTCTTATTATTTTTGCTTTTAGTCACAATAATAGAACTATGCCACGTAATACTAATGAAATCAGTTAGCAAATGTATATTGAATCTTACCATATGCTTTGAAATGTGCTAATAGAAATACAAATACAAAGAGCAAGAAAGGTAGTTCTTCCCTGTAAAAAGCTTAAATTCTAATGGGGAAGGGGGTCAAATATAAAGGAAAGCTGAAAAACAGGAGGTTGTAGAGAAAATTTGAGGAATTAGAAGTCAGTCACTGAAAGGAATGAAGACATAGCTGACCTCATCCTAGATGCTATTTTTAGAATGAAAGTCCAGTGAGAAATCCACCAGTCAGAGAAAGAGTTCTCCAGGAGTTATATGACACAGTGGATACAGTTCTGGTCCTAGATTCATGAAAATCTGAGACCAAATATGGCCTCAGACAATTATTAGTTGTGTGACCCAGGGTATGTCGCTTAACACATTTCAGCAGTCTTCTCATCTATAAAGTGAGCTGGAGATGGAAATGGCAATTTGGCCAAGAAAACACCAAATGAGTCAGATATGACTAAATGACTAAATAACAACAACAACAATAACATAAATAATACAGAATATTTCATGAAAAGAACCTGATAAGTGAATTCTAGAGGAAAAAACACATCAATATATCACTGTTTATTTCTTGGCCTCTGTGTGTGTGTGTATGTATAGGTATATATATATATACATATATATATATATGATATATTATTTAACTGAGTTTAATTGATGCTTTAACTGAAACAATTGCTTTATTGAAATCAATTCATGCACATTTTTGAGAGCCCTAATTGTTATTTTGTTTGAATTTGTTTTTTTGGATGTTCTTGTATACAGAAAATTGTTGCTTTCTTATGTGTTCTGCACTTTCCTGACTTTATTGTATTGTTAAATTCCTTCATATTTAATGTTATTAATGTCATCCAGGTATTTTCCTCTAATTCTCTCTTTTTAATTGGTTTTAGTCTAGTTCTTTTCATATTGATATTTTGTACTAATGATTAATTTCGCTACTACTAATTCAATGCTATTTTATTAGCATAAGTTCATGTTTACTTGGTGTATGACAAGGCAGAGTTGAGATAGATCATTGTATTCATTTTAACCTTTTATTACCAACAAAATTGCTGCTACCATCCTCAGAGCCAATCAGGTATGAAGAGGACCCTATTCCCTCTGTCTGGACTTGTCTTATTGTCGAGAAATTAAAACAAACTTCTTTCCTTACTATCATCCTATGCTATGAATTACAGTCTGCCTAATAGTAAAACAGTCTCCTCTGTAAGCTTCTCTTCCCATCCTCTTGAGAAACCTTGCCCCTCTTATTCTTCTCTGTTGTTTTATCTGCCCTTTCAACATACCATCTGAATTTTTGTTACGTAATTAATAATGAAAAAACATATCTTCATTTTATATCTCTTCTTTCAGACTGCCTTCAATCTTTCGAAATTATGGAGATTTTGCTTTGCCCAAATGTTAGTGTATTCCTTGCCACCCTCTTTAGAGTTGACTTCACCTTCTCCAATATGGCCTATGTTTTATTCAAATCCTGAGAGACGTTGGATGTCACCTTGATTGAAAAGGGAGGCAGTTGGAGACTGTTGGAATGTTCCCAGATGCCATGAGCCAGAGCAAAGTCAGTTGGCCTGGGAGTATAAATACCCCTAACAGCCACTTGGAGAGGGGGTCTTAGGTCTTTGGTCTTTTGGTCCTTAGATCTTTAGGTCTCTAAATCTTCCTAGCTCTTTAGGTCTCTTGGTCCCTTGGTGGTGAAGGGAGGCTGGGAGGTCTGCAGAAGCAGAGGATGGGTAGGATCTGAATACTTCCTGAAGGCTGTGAGAGCTAGTGCATCACCAAACACTGATAGTGAGAAGCTGAGAGAATAACATCATCAACACAGCTGTATCAACAAGAGTCACTTTCTCTGGTTTGGCAGTGGCCAAGCTGGGCCAGAGGGGTTGTGAAGAACAAAAGCTCCAGCTTTACTAAATCAAAAGCCTCCAGTCCTGAGTGATTATAGATTATAGATATTAGATTGATAAGGTCTCTAATTCCCAACCCTTATCCTGATTATCCTTTCCCTAATTATAGATCATAACGAGTGTTTAATAAGTGATCTTTATATCATGACCCTTGGGGAGGGAGCAAACACAGTCAGATAACCAATGTGATCCAAGGCTGATCAGAGCCCAATATTAATAATTGATCCAACCCCAGGTTGAACCTGAAAGGGTTACCCATCCACCTAAACTTTTGGGGTCCTTCCCTGGGCAACTATTATTGAAAGGGGAAATTATAACAACTAGCAAGGGTGATTGGGTTGGTGTTACCCCATCACCAGCACCTAGGGAGAATACAAAGATACATCCACCTCACTGCATATCTATGTCTCCCTAGGACCCCCTCTTTCTTTATAACACCTAACACAAGCATCCAGAAATAATTAAAATATGTTTTGTTTTCCATTTCTATTTCAACATACTCCCTTTATCCTCATCACTCAGTAACTCATCTTCCTTTGAGGCTTATGTTATTCAAATTTATTTCCTTCCTTTCCTAGTAGTAATGATATAATAAGTCCCAGGTCATAATGAAATTAATAGCTGGGTAATATTATTTCCCTCTAATTCTTTTATAATAGAATTTTAATAGTTTAAAAAAATCAAGAGAATAGAATTTTCAAAATATATGTTGAAATATTTCTCAAACATTTAGCTTCCACATTAATCAATCAATTAAACTCTCATGATGTACTCCAACCTAACTCAGTTACATAGAAAGAAAGCCATACTTTTGATCTTTTCATTACTTACAAATGTTCTACTTCCCCAGTCAAAAGTAATGAAATTCATTTTTCAGATCATTGCCTCCTAAGATTTCATCTTTTTACTTTATCTCTCCTAAATATGATAAAAGTTCATTTATATATGCAAAAATTATTTGTTTGTAGTTTATAAAAAATAGCTGATGGATCAAAATTTGGTATGTGGGCCATAATTTTCTGACTTGTGAATAAGGCTGTAAAAGAATGTAAAGACATATTTGACACATTTGAAAACTTCATATAATTTATCTCTCCTTGAATATATATTATTGACTTGTATTGAGCTACAGTTTTTAATCCATCTTGGCTATTTTTGATTTGCATTTTTTCATTGTGCGCTCTCTGTCTTATCTTTCTCTCTTTTGAATTATGGTTGATACCCTTAAAACTTGGAAAATGGTTTGGTATAGGGAATAAAAGTAAGTGAACTGATGAGTATGAATCTGCAAGTAAATTTTAGAGAATGAAAGGATACAAGTATCCTCAAAAGAAAAGTGTCAGTCTCTGAACTAGCCAGTATCTCTACTTGCCACAGCTTATAATTACCAGATTTTATTAGTTATCTATACTCTTAACTTGGAATTGTAGATCTCTCTCCATTCTTCAATTTCATTTATCATTTCTATCCCATCTACCTATAAATTCCTCCACCCCCAAATTCCCTATTCTGAACAAAGCTCTCACTAGAGCCTACTGTAACTTCAAATTGTCGTCCTCTCTATCTTATTTCTCCTCTCTCTTTCATGCAGTTTTGCATTGTGTATAATCTCTTCTATAAAAGATAACAATTTATTTATGCAGGGAATGTCATTATTTCATTAAGTATTAATTTAAGTAATCTTTTCTTCTCTACAGAAGAAATGCCTCCCCCATAAGTACATCTTAAATTGAGCTACCTACACTTAAAGGGTAGTTTCATGAGGACCCCATAAAAGTAGAAAAGGATCTCTGGAAACAAGGAGCCCTGAATTACATATTGGTCACTAGTGTTCTTTAAACTTGGGTTTATTTTCTCTATGGATTGCAATTATGCAAGGACTAATTATTTCCCAGGTCGTTTCCTGGAATTTGTTTGTTAGTAATTTTTCTTTATATTTTTGTTCATAATTCAACTTCTTTTTTAAAATAGTCTATTAGAATGATAATTTCCTTTATTTAATTTTTAAATTTCTTTAGTGCCTCTATTTTATTGAATGTTTTTATTATTTGAATTTTGTAGAATATATTATGTTGAATTCTAACTTGAGGTTCTTTTCTTTTTAAAATGTACTATATTATATTATCTTCTGTGGTTTCTTGTGCATGCTCAAAAATCATGAAGGGTTTTTTTTTTGTTTTGTTTTTTGTAACCATTAGGCATTCTTTCACATTTTATTTTTAATTTTAGCATATTGAAATTCTGGTTTTTTTGTTGTTAAAGCATCAGATGGGAACAATATATGCCTTGATGTTTTTTGTGTGTATGTATATGTGTGTTCTTTTAAAAATCAATGGATTTCATTGATCTCTGTTACATGTATTAAAAATTCTGAATATTTTTCTGATTTCATTTCCTATAGGATGGCATTATAAAGGATTAATATTTTCTTTGACTTTTCATATTCTTATATGAAATATATGATAAATTATTTTATTTTCAAAGTCATTTTATTTGGCTTCGATAGAATTCATGATCTTTTAGTGCTATTGATGCTTCATTGCTGTTTTCGAAATTGTCTTATCTTTCTATGGTAATAATAACAGTAAAAATTACTAACATTTATATAAGCATTTATTATGTGCCAAGAACTATGCTAAGCATTTATAATTATCTCATGTGATCCTCACCACAACTCTAGGAAATATTAACATCAGTAAACAGAGATTGAATAATTTGTCAAGGGTAACATAGTAAGTTTCTGGGAGTGCATTTGGACTCAGGTCATCCTGATGCCAGGCCTAGTACTCTATTCAGTGTGCCACATATTATTCCCAGTATGTTGTTTTGTTTTTCAAGACTTCTAGTTTTTTGATGAAAATGTACATCATATCTTACAAATTTTGTACTCTATGTTTTCAAATTCCACTTTAAGATCTCCTATTTCCCTCTCATTGTTTCTTTCTTTATTCTTAATACATGCTTATAACAGACTATTTCTTTTCTGAACTATCCTGTAGTTTTTTTTTTGTTGTTCCATAAAATGAATAAAATTTAAGTCTTCTTTTTGACTCAGGAATTTTGATTGTTAATTCCTTATAGTATTCCACTTATTTTAAGAATGTGGTCTTTCTAAGTTTTAATTTGTTTTTTTTTTCTTCTGTCTTTAAATTATATGTTGCACTTACTAGGTTGGATCCTGCATGTAGGAGATGTGAGCATGCAATTTGTCTGATATTATTTCCTAAATTTTAAACATATTCTGTGCAGTATCTTTTGCCTTGTTGAGTGTGGGTTTAATAGAATTTACTTCATATTTGCTGCATAATTTTTTCTAACGTATTTTGTGTTGAAATTTTTAAAGATGAGTTCTGGTTTAAGATGGCTGCAGAGTAGTTGCAGAACTCTTTACTCTCCTCAACACACACAAAAAAACAAATCCAGATAAAAGAAGGGACTCTACAATAGGGCTCAGCATTAAAGGTACATGGGATTTGGGCATTTTCACACTATAAAAGGGTGAAAAAGTTCCCAACAAAATGTGAACTGATCAAACCTCCCATCTACAGTGCCAGAGCCAGAGCCAATGCACCAGAATTACAGTGAGCATGCAGCAATCTCTAGGGTCTTGGCAACTGATTAAGAGCACCAGGGACCTACCCTTGAAAGCAGCTAGGCTTGAGACCCCAGGAGGCTAAAGAGCTCGTATTTTGGGCGTGGAGATAGAGGGATGGCAGACAGAAGCAACAAGGAGAATACTGGAAAAGTAGCTTCAGGAAAAAAATTGCTCCTTAGCTCCATACACAGAGAGCCTGCCCTCCTCCCTCAGCAAATTAAAGACCAGAAATGACCTGCTGGAAGCTATGAAAATCAGGATAGACAAATGGGAAAGTAAGATCAAATAATTATAACAGAAAACTAATCTTTGAAGAACAGAATTCGGCAAGCAGAAGCCAATGATCTTATAAGACAGCAAGAATTAATAAAGCAAAGTGAAAAGAGTGACAAAATAGAAGGAAACATAAAATATCACACTGAGAAAATTAATGACCTGGAAAACAAGTCTAGAAGAGAAAATTTGAGGATCATTGGTCTACCAGAAAACCCAGAAATCAATAGGAACATGGACATCATTATATAAGAAATTATCAAAGAAAATTGCCCTGATGTTCATAAATAAGAGGGCAAAATAGACATTGAAAGAATCCATAGATCACCCTCAACACTAAATCCTCAAAAGACAACCCCAAGGAATATAATTGCCAAACTCAAAAGCTTCCAAGCTAAAGAGAAAATTTTACAAGAAGCCAAAAAGAGACAATTCCGATATCAAGGAGCACCAATCAGGATTACACAAGATCTGGCAGCCTCCACACTAAAAGACCACAAGACTTGGAATATGATATTCAGAAAGGCAAGAGAATTGGGTCTACAACCAAGGGTCACCTGCCTATTAAAACGGACTATATAATTTCAGGGGAATGTAAGGGCATTCAGCAAAATAGAAGATTCCTAAATATTTTTAAAGAAAAGACCATAACTAAGAGGAAAGTTTGAAACCCAACCACAAAAATCAAGAGACACATGAAAAGGTAAATAAGAAAGAGAGGAGAAAGAAAAAAATTCTTTTAATTTGCTTCTTTAAGGGCATCAATAAGATCAAATTACTTGTATTCCTATATGGAAAAATGCCATGTGTAACTCTCAAAAATCATACTCACTATTATAATAATTAGAAGAATTATTCATAGGGAGAGGTGGGGGCACTAAACAGCCTAAGACCATATGCAAAAAAAAAGGAAATTCTATCAAACATTAAACGAACAACTAATCCCAATACTATGCAAACTATTTGACATAATAAGCAAAGAAGGAGTTCTACCAAATTTTTTATGACTCTAATATGGTACTGATTCCAAAGCCAGGCAGACCAAAAACAGAGAAAGAAAACTACAGACAAATCTCCTTAATGAACACAGATTCAAAAATCTTTAAAAAAATAATATTAGTAAAATGTCTCCAGCAAGTGATCATGAGGTTATTAATTATGACCAGGTGGGATTTATACCAAGAATGCAAGGATGGTTCAATATTAGGAAAACTATCCACATAATTGACCATATCAACAAGAAAACCAACAAAAATCACCAGATTATCTCAATAGTTGCAGAAAAAGCCTTTGACAAAATACAACACCCATTTCTATTGAAAAGGCTAGAAAGTATAGGAATAGAAGTGCCTTTCCTAAAAGTAATAAAGAGTATATATCTAAACCCATCAGAAAGCATAATCTGCAATGGGGATAAATTAGAAGGCTTCCCAATAAGATCAGGAGTGAAACAAGATGCCCATTATCACCTCTATTATTTGACATTGTACTAGAAACACCAGCAGTAGCAATTAGAGAAGAAAAAAGAAATTGATGGTATTAAAATGGACAATGAGGAGACCAAGCTATCACTTTTTGCAAATGATATGATGATCTACTTAAAGAATCCCAGAGAATCAAGTAAAAAGCTAGTAGAAATAATCAACAACTTTATCAAGCTTGCAGGATACAAAATAAACCCAAATAAATCATCAGCATTACTATATATTTCCAACATATCCAAGCAGCAAGAGTTAAAAAGAGAATTGCCATTTAAAATCAACCTAGACAAAATAATATTTTCTCATACATATTTGACCCAACCACCTACTCTGTAATCCACTCCATCTCTGTGCTCTGGTCAATTTTACTTACTATCCCTCATTCCTAAAATATTCTCCTTTCTCATCTCTATGTTCTAGTTTCCTTCAAGTGCGAGAGAAAATCCTACCTTCAACAGTTAGCGTTTCCTAATCCCTCTCAATTCTAATGCTTTCCTTCTAATGATGATTTCCTATTTTTTCTGAATATAGCTTGTTTGGATTTGGTCACCCCATTAGACTATGAGTTCCTTAAAAACAATGACAACCTTGTGCCTTTCTTAGAATCCTCAGTGCTTAATTAAACACTTGGAAATTAAGAGTCACTTATTAAATGTTTATTACCTGCATTGCATTAATAAAGATAATCCATCAACTATATGTTCCCTATTCTGATGAATTCAAACTTAATATGTTTCATAAAACAAAACAAAATAAAAACATTGTTTTCCCCTTAATCTAAATCTCTTCCTGAATTCCCCAGTTCTTTGGAGGTTACCATCATCCTTCCAGTCTCCCAAATTCACAAACTGAGCCATATTTATGTGTTCACTTACTTTTATTCCCTATAACAAACCATTTTTATAAGTTTTAATGTTTTGAATTCTTGTTTTATCATTCTAATGAAAAAGAGAGAGGACAGGAGAGAAGAGAAAAAGAGAGAGAGTCATAGATAGTATTAAAATACATATATAACTGTTAGACTGAGGAAGGTGTGTATAACCACCTCTCTGAAAAAAACAGAACCAAAATACACTTTCAAATATAATCTGAATTAACATTTCTCCATTACTTTCTTACATTAGAAAAAAATCAACAATAAGCACACTCTGATTTGTAGTTTCTGTCATGTAAAGGTATAAATGTTCACTCTGAAAATTTAATACGTGGCTCTGGCAAGTGGAAGGAGCTGGCTTTACTATACCCCTGCCTCCTACTGAGGTACTTTGGCAGTAAGTCCAGGTTTCTTTCTTTAACATCACTGTGCTTCTATGTATAGGAAACCACATTAGATAATATTTCTGCCTCTTCCACAAGAATGAACAAAATAATAAGCCAGAAATGAAAGCCAGAAATTCCCATGTAATAACAACACGGCTGGTCTCTGATGCTTGAGACAATCCTATCCTGATGCTTTGGATTTTGCACTAGGTTAAGTCAAGGCAACTCCCCGACAGACAACACTACCATTTATTTAACTTACTTGTGGGAAACTGTTAGGAACAGATTTGCTTCAAACAGCTCAATATCTTTAAACAATGAAGAAAAGGCACAAGGAACCAGTTAAATGGCACACAGTGTTGTTTGGAAGTCAGTTCACAGTCGTTAACAGGTGTGAATTGATGGCTTGCAAAGTAATTTGCCATTGCACAGATCTTTATGTCTTTTAGGCTGTTTTCCTTTCTATTAACAACTTCACAGTTACTGGGAGCACAATGCTTAAAAAACACATCTTAGAGCTTTTATGTATTTTTAAAGGAACTTATGAAAAGAAATCTCTCCCAAGCAGCATATCTACTAAAAGCCTCAGGTAATCAGGACAAATGCCTAATTAGTACATGACTGTTTGCATTATGGTTGGTGCTAAGCTTCTGCAATTATAGTATGGTATTATGACACAGAAAAACCTGAATTTGGCTGTGGCATAGGGGTAGGAGGAAACATTCTGTTTAAACACCTGTCTCAAACATCAGCATGGCCAACATCCCGGAAACACATCAAGATTCAGTCTCTCTACTAAGAATGCTGAGTGCTGGGAAATTAAAGATATTCCCTGACCTTAAAGAGTTTACATTGGAACAGAGGAAGTTAGCCTTGTGCCTTCCTTAAATAGAAATTCTGGGAGAAGCCTCTATTTGGAGGGAGAGGCTAAAGGGGCAGAGATTATTTCTAATGTGTCAATTGCAGAACTAGCATAAGATTTCTGGATGAAAAAGTTCAATTACTTGTGGCTTTGGGATTTCATGTATTTGTCTTTTCTTTAGGGTGTTCAAAAAACAATTATCTTTCAGGTGTTACTGACTCACTTTTCATCTCTTTCTCTCCAGGACCTTGGTGAAGATGTCTCATCATTAAGAACTGCTTGATTCTTGATAGGGCCAACCCAGCCATCTTTCATTCTCTTTATTTTTTGTCCTTCATGGTCATAAAAGGCTCAGTTCTTCTAACTATTCTATAATGATGCAGCCTCATTTATGTTAACTGACCAGATGCTTGTCATTTAGTAATTTAGCTATATCCTACTCATCATGACCCCATTGACTGTACCTATCCATGGGGTTTTCTTGGCAAGAACACTGGAGTAGTATGCTGTTTCCTTCTCCATTGGATCATTTTGTCAGGCAATAAGAGGTTAATTGATTTGCCCAAGTCAAACAGCTAGGAATCATCTAAAGTCAGATATTGAACATAGATCTTCCTGACTCCAGGTTCAGCATTCTATCTTGTGAGCCACCTAGCTGCCTCCTAGGCATAAAGAAGTGAACTGTCTGATCCAAAGTCAAAAAGCTAGGACATGTCTGAGGCTAGACTTGAATTGAAGTCTTCTTGACTTCAGATCCAGTGCTCTTTACCACTGAGATACAGCTGTTCCTGGAAGCTTAATTAAACCTAAATGGAGATCATAATAAGGATCCAGGGTGCTATTACCTGTACCCTATGTCACAATAGAGGCAGCTACCTGAAAAGTTCTGGGAATGACAAGACGCAGGAGCATTGAAGTTGCATTCTAAAAAAACTGTTTAAACATCAATGAAAAGAATTAATTTTTCTATTTTATTTATTAAGAAATGTTAAAAGTTTTTAATCAAAATAAAATGTAGCCATTGTTTTTCCTTCTTCATCTTTATCTTTCTTTTGCAGTTGAATCATCAGTGGAACCAACAAAACAAAAACCCTAGCAAAAAAATCTTACTGTTTTCTGTTTTCAAGCATATCTCTGATAGTCAGCCAAAGGAGTTTCATCTGATTAATATAATCTGCCTCTATGCACTTACCTCATTTCATATTAATTCCTTTCAAAATAATACATTCAAGTGAGCAGCATCAAGAGAATAATTTATGCAAATACAATATTGAAAAGATAAAAAAATAATCTTTGAAAGACAAAAATATCCTGATCAATGAAATGATGAACTGTGATTCTAGAGGAGTAATGAAGATTACTGATCTTCTGACAAAGAGGTTATAGATTTGATATGCAGAATGAGAGACTCTTTTAAAAATAGGCATTGTGGCAATTTGTTTTGGCTGGCTGTGCATATTTGTTATGAGGGTTTTCTTTTTCTTTTAAACTGGGATAAATGGGAGGGAGAGAAAATAAACTATTAATTGAAAACAAAATAAAGATGGGATTTCCTTAAATTCTAAAACTAATCTTAAACCTGCATTAATATCAGGTAAACAACTCATTAAATTATTCCACAGAAATGTTGGTACCACTCATGGCTTAAAACTACACAGGAAAAACTAGAAATCATTAAAAAATGATGAAATGACAAGAACAATGTAATGAATAGTGTTGTTAGATAGAGATATATTAAGTTATTCTAGGATACTATAATATATCTGTGATCTTATCACCATGAACTCTTTCTTCGTTATTCATACAACCTCATCCTGTGTGACTTTTGTCCATACCACTCAGAAATCTTCCATAAAACCTCTATCTGATATGCAAGAAAAATTCCTCCTGAATATTTGCTATTCTTTGTAGACAAGTGCAATAATACTCTCTTTCCATCTGTTTCATTCTTGCCATGTAGCCAGTTCACCTCCTTTTCCATTCATTCATGTCATTAGTCAGAGACTCAGAATCTTATAATTGGAAGAGATTTCAAAGACTAGCTTGTTCAACAAGTTCCTGAAAAAAATCCCCCCTAAAATAAACTAGAAAGATGCCCATCTACCATTTTTGAACATCCTCATTGAGGGAGAATCCACCACTTTTTGGGGCAGCCCATTTACCTTTCACATAGCTTTATTTCTTAGGGTTCTTATTTACGTAAAAACTAAACATCCTTCTTTGGCACTTCTACCCATTTATCCTTCTTGTCCCTGTGATCAAGACTAATTAATTGGTTTTTTCCCCTTTCCGTGGACTATTTTTCAAATACCTTAAAAACAGTCTTCATTTTACCCCATATCTTCTCTGTGGTAACTCCTACAACTTCAATCCATGTTTTTAAGACTTTTCTCTCTTCTTTGGGGGCCCTCTACTTTAATAAAGCCTTAAAATGTGACTTTCAAGAGTGAAAACAGGATATTTAACCTTAACAAATGAATCGGACAAATCAATCATAAGTATAAATTAAATACAAGCAAGCCCCTATCAATTGGGGAGTGGTGAAATACCTTCATGATGAATAATGCTTGTAATAGGGAATTAAGGCAGGTAGGGTGATAAGGTGGTTGTAATAGGAATTAGGGCAGGTAAGGCTGTAATAGGGGATAAGGCAAGTGGATGGGGTTTATAGACTCTCTAAGTCAGAAAGTGGGAAAGGAGGATACAATGATGGAGGTATTAAATTGAGGTGGTAGGAGGGATACAGAATGACTAAGTTTAGGGAATATAAACACTGAGGTATAAAGAGTTGCAAGGGAGAGGATGAGGTATTGGGCAGCCAGCTGCAGCAGGAGACACAGCCTGGGTACACAGGTTTGAGATAGAGACACTGAAGGGAAACAGACTGAGCCCTTCAGGTAGGAAGGGCACTTCTACAGACAAAGGTTAGGGCCATCCAAGAATGGCTTTAAACTGACTAGAGGGCTGCTTTCTAGTCAGTTTCTCAGATTCACAAAGGAAGAGTCCAGAGGAATTATAGGGATTACCACTTCCTCCAAGATGGACCCAGAGAGAATATTATTCCTTTCTCCCCTCCTCCCTCTTTTATCAATCAACTAATGATTTAACCAAAGGTTTGATTAAGTGACAGACAGGGTTTATTGAGTTTCAGGGTTCATTGTAAGGACAGAGGGATACAAGATATCTCTAACAACCGCCTAGGGAAAAGCTTCAGGTGGGGGAGGGATTCAGGAATGTGAGACTGAGAAAGGATCTGCCCAACTCAGTCCCAGGAGGTTTTTGTTGCCCAAAGGGTTAGGAAAGTTGCATACAATGATTCAGGAGATAATTTGTATCAAAGGTAAGCCCTACTTGACTACAGGGAAACTAAATCTACAAAGTTTGAAAGCTACCACCCAGATCCACCCTCCTTCCAAAAACCCACAGAAATTCATGAAGGGAAAATGATGATTGGGATAGGGAAGGTCAGGGAAATCCAAAGGAATTAGTTAAGCTACAAATCTTAAGAGAAAAGCTACAGAATCAAGGTCAGGTTTTCAGTCCAAAGACAGAGCTCAGTTGACCCTCCTACTCTCATCAAGTCTCCAAGATCAACTGCCTCTCCTCAGGGTTCTAAACCCTTTTCAACTGTCAGAAATTCTGCAGGAAGTCTTTGCAGGGTTGATATGCACCCTTTTGCATCACATGCTACAATAGAAATTTATTTTGATTGGTTAATGTGGGCATATTTATCACACAATAAGCCAGTTTAAAAATCAAACTATTTACAAGTAAGTCAAATGGTAAAGGACTCATGGGAGGAATTTGTTGTTTATTCATTTTTCAGCTGTATCTGAAATCCCATTTGGGATTTTCTTGTCAAAGATACTAGAGTAGTTTGCCATATCCATATCTCCAGCTCGTTTTTACAGATGAGGAAACTGAGTCAGAGTTAAGTGACTTTCCCATGGTCACAATGCTAGTAGGTTTCTGAGGCTGACCTTCAACATAGTTCACTGTATCACCTCACTGCTCCAATGAGAAGAATCACTCCCCCCCTTTAAATGGATGACAATTTTAAGAACTTCTCAGTAGTCATAAGAGCAACAGTAGTTGATAGTAGAATATTTGTAAGGAGCTGAGATACCCGGATGACAAAACATTGAAAAAATCACATCAAGACTCTATGAAAGGTGTTATATTGAATCTCTGGGAGCCAGGAGTCCACACTGTTGATTGACAGGTGGATCTGTTGGATATCAGAATGTTCCTAGAGGGCCGTGAGGACAGGGGAGAGGGAAATTGGCCCAGTGGGGTATAAAACACCCTGGCAGCCCTGGCTGAGGGTTCCTTTCCTTTCCTGAGACCTGAGATCTATGGATCCTAGTCTTTTGGGGATTGGTGACTTGCTGGGCTCAACCTTGCAAGATCTTCCTGTCTTGTTCCTGATAACATCATCAACCTGTACCCAGACCATCATCTCTGATTCTACTGCCCCTAGATATTAGGAAATGAATCATCTTAGCTATCTAGGTTTCCCAGGGCCCGGGAGGGATCTGGGAAGTGGGTAGGAGAAGAAGAAGAGGGTGGAAAGGGGTGGATATCCCAAAGACTGGTTAGGCATATCATCTAGCAAAGAAGAAGCTGAAACATTGAGCAGCAATTTGCCTACTCTGGTTTGGCTGTGGCCAGGCTGGACCAGAGGGGCTAATCATCCTGACTCAATACTTGCCTACAGATCTGAGGGTTTATCATTACCAAATTTAGTTAGGGTTTCCCAATACCTCTATCCAATCCTAATACCCCATCTTTGTTAAATTCAGTCAAAGCCTTTAAAGTACCTTCCTGAAGTGGTTATTTATAGCTTCTCTGGGAAGGGAGATATGCAGTCAGAGACAAACAGTTACCAAGCTAAAGAGCCCATAATACACTATCAATCAACCCCAGGTGGGACCTGAAGGGATATCATCCATTGACCTGAAGGATCCTTCCTGGGCACTGTTAAGAAGGAGGGAGGTGTCATATTATCTAGCTAGGGCAAGCCTCAGTTGATCTTGCCCTAGCCACCTATCTGGGCTATCACTGTTGTCACACAATAAATTCCACTTCATCTAGAATCCAAAAGACCAAAACACTGAATCAGAAAAAATAACAGAATGATAGAAGGCAGAATATTTGTCCTCAAGAGTAATGTTTGCAGCATCATTCAAACATATTTTGTAATTGGTTGGTTCTGCGCTGAGCTCTAAAGATGAATGTTGCTCTGACTAGCAAAGAAGACAGAGGAAATGTAGGTGATCTAACTAAGGAAACAGATACAGAGAAGATAACTGTTCATAGAATAGTGAGGCCATTGGGGGAGATAGAAGGGAATGGAGAAAAAGGAATATAGTAGATAAATATTAGAATAATGATTGGTGTATGGGTATATAGTCTCATAAACTACTGTACAAACCAACATATCCTAATATATGTTTCCCAACATGTGTATTATAAAAAGGAAGGCAAAAAAGTGCAAGTTGTACTATGCTGAAAAGGAAAACAGACAAGCTATGTATACATAGAAAACCACAAATTGAATGCATTTAGAATGCTCACAAAATTCTTGACTTAAGATGAATAATTTGAAAGAACATCTATTGTTCTTATGCCAGTTTGATTCAATTAATGCCACCCAAAAATGTAAAACTTTGTCTCCATTAAAACCAGAGAAGTAGATATAATTTCCTGAGTGTTTTCCATCAAATTCTCAAAGAGATTTTGTGTCTCAAAACCAATAATTAATTTAAATAGCTAGATTAGGGATAGTCAAGAAAAGTTAATTTAAAATATGAATTTTTTGTAGAATCAGTTTCCATTTAAAAAGACGGATTCAGTAAACAGTTTTGAGCTCACCATGAAGATACACAAAATCTTATTGATTAAAAAAAAGAAATTGAATTGCTAAACATATTCTATCTCTTCCCTAATGATTTAACTCTAAAGGCAATCTATTTTCTTGCAGTGCTCAACAAATTTTATCCTACCAGGTGCAAGTGAATCAAGTGTTGCTAGTTTTAAAAAGAATGAGGACAAATGAACTGCACTTAGTTGTATTCATGCAGCAGGCTTATATAAAATACATTTTTTAGTGATTATGTCTTCATGTTTTCAAGAATATTTCATATTTTTCTCTTGCTTACAAAATGACAAAATACTTCAAGAGCATATGAAAAATGTTTTCTGATTGGTCTTATCCTGTTTTGTACTTGCAATGAAAAAATATTTCAGAATTTTAGGCTTATCTACAATGTTAAAAGGTGTTCTATTGCTAGGTGACGAAGAGGTCATTTAGAGGACAGTTAATGTTTCATAATAATTTTTTGGCATTTACTGGGCACGTAATGTTACCTCATTGTTACAAGCAGATGAACCAAAGTGGTATTCAGCATATTGAATATTATCACAGAGGAAATTTCATTTAAAATAGATCAATCATGCAAATACAATAGAGAAGTTTTAATCTTATTACATTGTAAAGGAATTTGTAATTCTGTCTGGAGCCAGAAAGTAGTGATCTCACAGGTGTTGGCAGCATACTAAGGGTCAGCCTTTGGTCCAGCTGGGATAGTGTAGCAAGTAGCCACTGAAAGGCATCTTGAGTGTTGGGGTGGATGTAAAATAGCTGATTAAGAAACTCTGACCAGCTGTCAGGATAGCTGACAAGAAGATGACTTCCTTGGTATAAGTGTATAAGTAATGAATATAGAGATAGATCTAGCTCCTCCATATGAAGGGGCAGTCCTCTGGCATAAGTCCAAAGGAAGAGGCAGAGTTGGCTCACCAAGGTGTTGGGAACTTAGGGAAGAGTGTCATCAGTTAAAGGAGTCCAAAATCATAGAAAGAGTCACATTATCAGAGATGACATCAGCTAGTATCCATGAGTTTGGGGTATTTCATAAGACAGAAATGTTGAGAAAAAATTTGAATTCTGGCATGTCTGCCAGAAATATGTTTTATTAATTTAGCATTATCCTAGATCCAAGCATTTCTAAATGAGGCAAAAGTCCAAATTGACATAGCACCTTTCTCTTCCCACTCCCATGCCCCAAATATCTCTCTTTTACAAGACAAGTTACTTCCTGCTAATATCCCAAATAATCTATGATCTAGCCACTCTGGCCTCCTTATTGTTTCTTGCATAAGACCTTGTCCAAGTCTGTGCATTTTAACTGAGTGTCCTCTATTTGTGGCATTCTATCTTTTATATAATCTTTGCTGCTTATCTTCCTTGACTTTTTTCATGTCTCAGCTAGAATTCTCTCTTCTATAAGAAGCCTTCCCTGATTTCCTTAATGCTAACATATTCCCTTTGTTGATTTTTTCCAATTTATCCTAAATACCTGTCTGCACATCATTGTTTGCATTTTGTATTTCTCATTAGATTGTGAGCTCCATAAGAAGATAGTCTACCTTTGGCACTCTTATATCCTGAGCACTTTGTACAGTGCCTAGAGTCTAGTAAGTGCTTGATAAATATTTATTGACTGACTTAAAGATGATGCAAAGTAAAATTTATAGATATCTTGAGCAAATAAAAAGGAAACATATCAAAATCCAATTTTGGACTAAAATTCTATACTTGGTACAAAGGGGTCCATGATTAGTAACCTAGGATCCATGAATTTTAATGGAAAAGAAAATGCATCTTTATATTCAATAACATCTAATAGAAACTTAAGAATTTCATTCAATTTAAAACATTCAGAGGATTTATTATATTTCATTAGACTATGAAAGGAGCCCATTATCCAAAACCATTTAGAACAACAATCATAGAGTCAATAATAATAATTAAATAATAATTTAATTTTTTTTAATTTTTAATAGAACAACAATCATAGAGTCAATAATAATAATTAAATAATAATTTAATTTTCTCCCCAAATCATTGATTCCTTCCTTGACCACAACCCTCAAGCATTGAAAAAGCTTTCTCTACATGATCTCCAATCTATTCCAAAAGAGAAATATAATACTTTCCTTAGGTGGATTACAACATCAATTCCTTTAAGAAATGGGGAAAGTTATAATCTGTATATAAATAGGAAGTATATTTCTTTCTAAATTTGGTTACCACAATTAATCCCATTTTTTCAGAACCTACCTTTTTATTCTTGAAATTTTATATACGTTCTTAAAAGGGGAAAGTCTGAGAAAGAGTTTAGAACAGAGAAATATTTATTTATGCTTTCAATTGAAACGATATGATAATTTAATATGCTTTTATGTATCATAGAATGTTGTAGCAAATTTTATCAACCTAATTTAAAATTATTAATGATTTTTGATACTTGTAGTAAGACTCTGATGTTTATACATAGGAAGCTTGATGCCAACTTTCAAAAGATGACTTGTTGACAGATGTGGAGTGAGTCAAAAGAGGAGAGAAAGTTGTTTGAATTCAGCCAGCCCTGACAATATCATGGTCTGAAAAATTCCATCAGGATGACTAAATGAGTGGTGAGTGTCCATATATAAACACAGCTCCCTATTGTAACATGAAAATGGCAATAAGTGCACACAACTAAGTTTTAAAAACATGAAGAGAAAAAAAGACAGAAAAGGAAGGGAACAGTCACAGGGAAAAAAGCAAAACAAACCTCTGTTCTAAAGAAATGAGTTAGCAAAACAGACCCAATTATGATGAAGATAAAATAAAGTACTAATAATCATCCAGAAGATATTATCATGACTTCTTTTATTAATATCTAGATCTCTTCCTGCACCCTCCCTGCAGAAGAAAGGATGGGAAAACTAAAGTATGATTTAGTAGATGAATGACAGATCTGTGATTTCATTGATATGTGTAGTTTCTATACTATACTATGCCAGGTCACAGTGCATCTGTTTTAGGCAAGGACCACCTCAGATAATTTTAATGATCCAGAAATGATACTGAAATAAAATGAGATACATAGGGGTATAGTATAAAATGCAGAAAAAATCATCTTACTAATTAATAACAAAGGTGAAGGGAAGGAGCAGGAACAAAATATAAATGATTACTCTTTAAACTGTGATAATCATAGTTTCAAGTTATTGAAAGAAATTGTTAGGAGAAAAGGGGAGGGATGACTCCTAAAACACAGTTTTGCATGATTGGAAAGAGGAGACATGAAAAGAGATTATATCAATAAAACTAGAATCCAGGGGTTTACATCTAGGTTAGCTAGGAACAGTGAGTGAATTGCATGTTTTTAAATTTTTTGAGAGTTTGTTTATTATTGAGATCACTAAGCACTTAAAAAATTGTCATTTGAGGGATTAAAGAACATATGGAAAGGAAGAAATATTCAACACATTTAAGTTAATCATAAAAAAGAATATTTAGACCCATGCTGAGATTAAAAAATGATATATAAAATTAAAAGAATTATCCCCATTTTAGAGAAAAATAAACATGCCCAAATATAAGGGCTGAATCTCTCAACATGATTTTTAAGGAAATATTTGAATTTTAATTTTAGATAATTTTTCCATGGTTCCATGATTCATGTTCTTACTCTCCTCTCACCCCCACTTATCCCCCCACCCCCTGTAACCAATTCTCATTTCCACTGTTTCTTCATGCGTCATCAATCAAGACCAATTTCCATATTATTGATAATTGCTCTAGGGTGGTCATTAAGAATCTACATCCCAAATCAAGAACCCATCAACCCATGTGTTAAAGCAGTTGTTTTTCTTCTGTGTTTCCACTCCTGTAGTTCTTCCTCTGAATGTGGGTAGTGTGCTTTTCCATAAATCCCTCAGAATTGTCCTGGGTCATTGCATTGCTGCTAGTACAGAAGTCCATTACATTCCATTTTACCACAGTGTATTGGTCTCTGTGTACAATGTTCTTCTGGCTCTGCTCCTTTCACTCTGCATCAATTCCTGGAGGTCTTTCTAGTTCACATGGAATTCCTCCAGTTTATTATTCCTTTGAGCACAATAGTATTCCATCACCAGCATATACCACAATTTGTTCAGCCATTCCCCAATTGACGGGCACACCCTCGTTTTCCAGTTTTTTGCCACCACAAAGAGCACGGCTATACATATTTTTGCAAAAGTCTTTTTCCCCATGATCTCTCTGGGGAACAAAGCCAGCAATAATATGGCTGGATCAAAGGGAAGGCATTCTTTTAGTGCTCTTTGGGCATAGTTCCAGATTGCCATCCAGAATGGTTGGATCAGTTCACAACTCCACCAGCAATGCATTAATGCCAATTTTGCCACATTCCCTCCAACATTCATTACTCTCCCCTGCTGTTATTTTAGTCAGTCTGCTGGGGATGTGGTGATACCTCAGAATTGTTTTGATTTGCATTTCTCTAACTATTAGAGATTTAAAAGACTCTCTCATGTGCTTATTGATAGTTTTGATTCCTTTATCTGAAAATTACCTATTCATGCCCCTTGCCCATTTATCGATTGGAGAATGGCTTGATTTTTTTGTAAAATTAATTTAGCTCCTTCCATATTTGAGTAATTAGACCTTTGTGAGAATTTTCTGTTTTAAACATGTTTTCCCAGTTTGTTGTTTCCCTTCTGATTTTGGTTGCATTGTTTTTGTTTGTACAAAACCTTTTTAATTTAATATAATCAAAATTATTTATTTTACATTTTGTAATTTTTTCTAAGGCTTGCTTAGTTTTAAAGTCTTTCCTTCCCAGAGATCTGACAACTATACTATTCAGTATTCACTTAATTTACTTACAGTTTCATTCTTTATATTTAAGTCTTTCACCCATTCTGATTTTGTCTTGGTATAGGGTATGAGATGTTGATCTAAATCAAATCTCTCCCATATTGTTTTCCAATTTTCCCAATTTTGTCAAATAGTGGATTTTTGTCCCAAAATTTGGGCTCTTTGAGTTTATCATAGACTGTCTTGCTGATGTCACTTACCCAAAGTATATTCCACTGATCCTCCCTTCTGTCTCTTAGCCAATACCATATTGTTTTGATGACCACCTCTTTATAGGATTGTTTAATATCAGGTACTGCTAGGCCACCTTCCTTCATTTTTTTCCCATTATTTCCTTTGATATTCTAGATCTTTTGTTCTTCCAATTGAACTTTGTTGTAGTTTTTTTTTCTAATGAAGTAAAAAAAAGTTTCTTTGTAGTTTGATAGGTATGGCACTAAATAAGTAAATTAATTTGGGTAGAAAGGTCACTTTTATTATATTAGTTCTTCCTGCCCATGAGAAATCAATGTGTTTCTATTTGTTAAGATCTAGTTTTAATTGTTTGGAAAGTGTTTTATAAATGTGTTCGTATAATTGCTGAATTTGTTTTGGTAGATAGATTCCTAAGTAGTTTATATTGTATAGGGTGATTTTAAATGGTATTTCTCATTCTAACTCTTGCTACTGCTCTGTGTTGGAAATATATAGAAATGCTGATGTTTCATGTGCATCTATTTTGTATCCTTCAACTTTGCTAAAATTGTTGATCATTTCCACTAGCTTTTTTTTAAACCCTTATACTTTTGGTGTATTGTCTCATAGGTGGAAGAGTGGTAAGGGTGGGCAATGGGGGTCAAGTGACTTGCCCAGGGTCACGCAGCTGGGAAGTGGCTGAGGCCGTGTTTGAACCTAGGACCTCCCGTTTCTAGGCCCGACTCTCACTCCACTGAGCTACCCAGCTGCCCCTCCACTAGCTTTTTACTCAATTCTCTGGGATTTTTTAAATAAACCATGATATCATCTGCAAAGATTGATATCTTAGTTTCCTCATTGTCTATTTAAGTACCATCATTTTATTTTTCTTCTCTAATTCCTACTGGTAGTACTGTTAGTGTTTCTAGAACAATGTAAAATATTAGAGATGATAATGGGCATCCTTCTTTCACTCCTGATCTTATTGGAAGTGCTTCTAATTGATCACCTTTGAAGATGATGCTTGCTGATGGGTTTAGATATATACTGTTTATTATTTTTAAGAAAGGTCCCTCTATTCCTAAATTTTCTGGTGTTTTCAGTAGGAATGAGTATTGTATTTTGTCAAATGCTTTTTCTGCAACTATTGAAATAATCATATGATTTTTGTTGGTTTGCTTGTTACTATGGCCAATTATGGGGATGGTTTTCCTAATGTTGAACCATCCTTGCATTCCTGGTATAAATCCCACCTTATCATGATGGGTGACCCTCATGATCTCTTGCTGGAATCTTTTTGCTAGTATTCTATTTAAGATTTTCGCATCTATGTTCATTAAGGAGATTGGTCTGTAGTTTTCTTTCTCTGTTTTTGGTCTGCCTGGCTTTAGAATCAGTACCATATTAGTGTCATGAAAGGAATTTGGTAGAACTCCTTCTTTGCTTATTATGTCAAATAATTTGTATAGTATTGGGATTAGTTGTTCTTTGAATATTTGACAGAATTCACTTGTGAATCCATGAGGCCCTAGTGATTTTTTCTTGGGGAGTTCTTTGATGCCTTGTTCAATTTCTTTTTCTGTTATCGGATTATTTAAGTATTATATTTCTTCTGCTGTCAATCTAGGCAATTTATATTTTTTAAATTATTCATCTACATCACCTAGATTGCTATCTTTATTGCCATGTAATTGGGCAAAATAGTTTTTAATGATTGCCTTAATTTCATCTTCATTAGAGGTGAGGTCTCCCTTTCCATCATTGATAGTGTTAATTTGTTTTTCTTCTTTCCTTTTTTTGATTACATTTACCAGTACTTTGTCTATTTTATCTGTTTTTTCAAATTACCAGCTTCTAGTCTTATTTATTAATTCAATAGTTCTTTTACTTTCAATTTTATTAATTTCTCCTTTGATTTTTTAGTGTTTTTAATTTAGTTTTCATATGGGGATTTTAAATCTGTTCCCTTTCTAGTTTTTTATATTGCATGCCCAATTCATTAACTTCTGCTCTCCCTAATTTGTTTATATATGCACTCAGTTGTATAAATTTTCCCCTTAGAACTGCTTTGCCTGCATCCAAAAGGTTTTGGTAAGAAGTCTCATCATTTTCATTGTCTTCAATGAAATTATTAATTGTTTATATGATTTGTTATTTAACTAACTTATTTTTGAGAATCATATTATTTAATTTCCAATTAGTTTTTGGTTTGCCTCTCCATGTATTCTTACTAATAACTTTTTATTGCATTATGATCTGAGAAGGTTACATTTATTATTTCTGCTTTTTTGCATTTGTTTGCCATGTATCTAAGCCCTAATACATGTTCAATCTCTGAGAATATTTTGTGTGCTGCTAAAAAGAGGTGTATTCCTTTTAGTCTCTATTTATTTTTCTCCATGTATCTATTAACTCTAATTTTTCCAGGATTTCATTCAACTCACTTACCTCTTTCTTATTTATTTTTTGGTTTCATTTATCTAAATCTGATAGGGGAAGGTTCAGGTCTCCTACTAGTATAGATTTATTATCTATTTCCTTCTTGACCTCAGACAGCTTCTCCTTTAGATTTTTAGATGCTATACCAATGAGTGGCAAACTTTTTAAAGAGTGGGCCAAAGGAAAGGAAATGCTCATCTGTCAGTCTGTTTCTAAGATAATTTTTTTTCAATTTTCATTGTATTGTATCCTACTCCTTGAATACATCAAATTAGGAATAATGTATCATGGCCTTATAGAACGTTTTTGGGGTCCTCAACTGTCCCATGGGCTATAGTTTGCCCATCACTGTGCTATACCCTTTGGTGCATACATGTTGAGTACTGCTATTTCTTCATTGTTTATACTGCCTTTTATTAGGATGTAATTGCCTTCCCTATCCCTTTTAACCAGATCTATTTTTACTTTGGCTCTGTCAGAAATCATGATTGCAACTCCTGCCTTCTTTTTCTCAGTTGAAGCCCAATAGATTTAGCCCCAGCCTTTCATTTTTACTCTATGTATGTCTGTCTGACCCATGTGTGTTTCTTGTAGACAACATATGGTAGGATTTGGGTTTCCAACCACTCTGCTATTTGTTTCCATTTTATGGGTGAGTTCATCCAATTCACATTCAGAATTATAATTATTAACTATGTATTCCCAGACATTTTGATTCTCTCTCCTTGTCCTGTTCTTTCTTCTTTCACTATTTACTTCTCTACCAGTGTTTTGTATTTAATCAGTTCCCCTAATCCCCTTCCTTATTCTATTCCCTTTCCCCTAATCCCTTCTTATTCCCCTCTTATTCTTCTTTAGGGGCGTTTTAAGCTATCCCCCACCATCTCCCTCCCTAGTGTTACTTCCTTTCCTACCAGTCCTTTAGTTACCCTTCTACTTCTCTATAGGTCTTGAATCAATTCTCTGCCCCAATGGATCTGATTGTTCTTCCCTCTTTAAGTTGATTTCCATGCACTTAAGTATTAAATATTTTCTTTCTCCAACCTCTTTACCCTTCCAGTGTATTTTTTATTCTTCCATGATGGCCCCATGCTCTTCTTTATGGAATATAAATTTACTCCATTTTGTTTGTTTTCCCATTTTTCATAGTATTACCTTCTTTTTTCCCCTCTAGTTTTGTATATATTTATACATACATACATATANCCTTCCTTATTCTATTCCCTTTCCCCTAATCCCTTCTTATTCCCCTCTTATTCTTCTTTAGGGGCGTTTTAAGCTATCCCCCACCATCTCCCTCCCTAGTGTTACTTCCTTTCCTACCAGTCCTTTAGTTACCCTTCTACTTCTCTATAGGTCTTGAATCAATTCTCTGCCCCAATGGATCTGATTGTTCTTCCCTCTTTAAGTTGATTTCCATGCACTTAAGTATTAAATATTTTCTTTCTCCAACCTCTTTACCCTTCCAGTGTATTTTTTATTCTTCCATGATGGCCCCATGCTCTTCTTTATGGAATATAAATTTACTCCATTTTGTTTGTTTTCCCATTTTTCATAATGTTACCTTTTTTCCCTTCAAGTTTTATATATATATATATATATATATATATATATATATATGTCTTGACATTTCATCCTATACAGTTTGTCACTGTTCCCTCTAAGTAATCTTCTAGTTACCCTGTTGATAATAACTAATAACAATTTTTAATATTTGCCAATATCTTCTTTTCTTCTAGGGATACAAATCGATTGAACTTATTGGGTCCCATAAAGAAAAGATCCCCCCTGCACTGCTCTCTTAATTACCTCATGGTGATTCTCTTGAGATCTGTGTTTGGGCAGCAAACTCTCTGTTTAAATCAGTTTTTTTCTTTATGAATGCTTGGAAGTCCTCAATTTTATTGAACGACTATTCTTTCCCCTGCAAAAATATAGTCAGTTTAGCTGGATAGTTGATTCTTGGTTGTAGACCCACTTCTCTTCCTTTCCAGAATATTATGTTCCATGCCTTCTGGTCATTCAATGTAGATGCAACCAGATTCTGTGACTTCCTTGGTTTCTGAATGACTTCTTTTTAGCAGCTTGTTATATTTTTTCCTTGGTTTGGTTGTTTTTTAATATGGCTATAATATTCCTGGAAGTGGTCAATCATGGATTAAATGTAGGAGGTGATCTGTGGATTCTTTCACTTTCCACTTTTCAGTCTTGTTAGAGAATGTCAGGGCAGTTTTCTTGGATAATTTCCTGTGGGATTACGTCTAAACTTTTTCTTTTGTCATGATGTTCTGGTAAACCTATAATTCTTAAATTGTCTCTTCTAGCTCTGTTTTCAAGATCTTTGGTCATGTCATTGAGGTGTTTCATATTCTTCTCAAATTTTTCATTTTTATAATTTCGTTTTATATATTCTTGCTGCCTTGTGAAGTCATCTGCTTCTAGTTGTTGAGTTCAATTTTTTAAAGACTGAATTTCATCCCTGGCTTTTTGGTCATCCTTCTCCTTCTGGTCACATTTCCTTGTTGATCATCTTTTGCCTTCTTTGCTTTGTTTTCAGGTTGGTCAATTCTGGCTTTTAATACCTTATTTTCTTGTTTTAGTTCATGTATTTCCTTTTTCAAATTGTCTTCAGCCTTTTCTGATTGTTTTTTGAGTTCCTGAGTTAATTGAATTTTGAGATCTTCCAAATCCTGTGTCCAATTTTCTGGGGCTTCCTCTTCTTCTTCTATTTCATTTGTTCTCTATTCACTTCCTGGAAAGAAGCTGTCAATTGTCACTTCTTTTCTCTATTTCTGTTGTTTCCTCATATTTTTTCTTTCACTGTTCTGCCAGGCTAAGCAGATGGATTTAATGAGCTTTGATGAAAATCTTCCCCTAGCTGGCAATGAAGGTTTGTAGTTTCTTTCTCTGCAGTCTATGGGTGAGGGTTATAGGAATTTTCCTGCTCTCTGAAGACTTCTTCTCTGTCCAATTGATGGAATTAAGCCTGTATTGATTGAATTAGTCTGTATTGCTTAATGTGCCCTGAGGCTAAATCCTGGAGAGGAAAAAAAAGAAGTGGGGGGACAAGATGGAGTGTTTTCTCTGAGCTGTCTAGCAGTAGGGTTTCCCTGCTCTGTTCTGCTGTTTGACCTGATTTTCTTTCTTCTTGAAGATTTTTGTTCTCTATCTCAGTGTGGTAAAGCTAGGTGGTCTGAGGTTTGGCTACATCTGAGCTGGCATCTTCTGAGTATTTTTGCTGTGCTTCTCTGGATTTCTCCTCCAGCCAATTCCCCCAGTGCCTGTGTTCTACTCCCTGAGTCCAGCTCCAGCAAGGCCCTCTCCCCAGGCTGGTTTGTCTGACTGCTCAGAGATTTCATGGGCCTCTGGAGACTCTGTAGAGCACTGGGGGAGGAGTCCTGGGATTCCCCTTCTATACCTTCAGACCTGTGAGTTCAAGAATTCAAGCCTTTTTCTTTGAGTACCTCTTGAGCTGTCCAGCAGTAGGATCCCCCTGCTCTGTCCCATTGTTAGATTTGGTCCCCTTTCTTCTCAAAGTTCTTTGTTTTCTATCTCAGTGTGGAAAGGGTGTGGAGGTTTTAAGATTCACTCTGTATAAGCCTCCATCTTCCCAGAATTTTATCACTAGTTCTAATTTCCTAGAATACATTTTTGTGGATCCATCTTATACCCTATGAGTTTACTGGACTAAATTTCTTTAATATTTTTGCCAGAAGTTTTTAAATTTTCTAGATCTAAAGTGGCACAATCTCCAAATAGTGTTTTTATTTTAATATTAGTATTATATTAAGGAAGGAATAATTTTAGGAAACATTTTCAGAATTGTAAGGAATAAATAATTATAATTCTGCACACACTTCTCTCAAAAGTAGAGAATGAGGAAAAAAAACATTCTGCAAACTTCATTATATTTGTTAAATTTAGCCTTGCCTTCCATACAATAAAAATAAAGCAGAGAAAGAGAATGTAATTAATTAAAAAAGAGATATTAGATCAGAGCTATCATTGACATGGGGAACTCCCAATGAAGAAAACTCAGATCTTTCTGTCTTCCAAGTGAAACCTCTAACCACTAATGCATGTTGCTTCTCATCAGGAATGAATATTGATTCAAACATTTTAAGTAAAATATTGACAAGGAGACTGTCAATATGCATAAAATTATTCATTATAAGAAATGCATAATCATACAAAGCATGCAATGGTGTTTGTACTTTAGAAAAATAATTAGCATAATTATTATAATAATAACTAAAACATTATATACTTCTATGAACAGATGCATAATATGAGTTCCCAAGGTGCTCCTTTGCCAAGTTTGATGACATGAATACAACTAGTAGAACAAATATATCAAAGAAAAACAATTTAAAAGTTAGCATTTCATTTGATCACTTTCAATGAATGCAATTTCCCCCAACAGAATTTGCAAAGAAATGCAAAAAAAAATTCTAAGGTGTTCCCACAACATTCTATATTTCAGAAGTTTCTATGGTAAGGATCATCAAAGAAAGGGTGAATAGGTGAAGGACTATTAAGAAGAGGAATAAAACACTTCCTTTGAGCAAAACACTCAAGAAAGCAATTAAATAAATATATGTGGAAAGACATTGGGGGACTACAATATTATTAGGCCAGGACTTGCAGATAGTCAACAAAGAAACAGGTAGAATAGTGTATAGAAGGGGGGGAAATGTATGTCAGATATTCTAGGCAACCTCAATCAAACACTGAAGGTAGAAGACAAAAGGTTAGGGAAATACACAGCATTGAAGCAAAGCTAGGAAATAACATAAATGATATAACATCCATCACACACTTGACTATACAATTTTAATAGGAAAAAGAAATCAAGGAACAGAGCAAATCCCTGAAGAATAAAGATATAAAAAAATTCTGGTCATATATATGATTGCAAGAAGTTCCACACAATGAAAATGTCCTTTGGATCAAATGCAAAGAAGAGAATGTATGCTCTATTAATATGATAAATGACAGAAAGCTTATTTCAAAACAGATGATTTAAACACTAGGTTATTTACAATGCTACTAAGAAATGAGCCCTGATAAGCTGCATAATTATTAGTTCAAATGATTCCACGTTCATAATGAAGACATATTCAGCATAATATTATCAAGAAAAAACTGGCAAGGAAAATGAGGGAATGTCCTTCAATTGGGGAATGTCTTAAAAAATTGTGGATCTGCTAGTGATGGAATACTACTGTGCTCAAAGGAATAATGAACTGGAGGAATCCCATGTGAACTGGAATGACCTCCAGGAATTGATGCTGAGTGAAAGGAGCAGGACCAGGAGAACATTTTACACAGAGACAGATATACTGTGGCCTAACTGAACATAATGGACTTTTCTATTAGCAGCAATGCAATGATCCAGGACAGTTCTAAGTGACTTATGAGAAAGAACACTCTCTACATTCAGAGGAAGAACTGTGGGAGTAGAAACACAGAAGAAAAATAATTGCTTGAACACATGGGTTGATGGGGATATTATTGGGGATGTAGACACTAAATCCTAACTATAGTCCAACTATCAATAATATGGAATTAGGTCTTAATCAATGATACATGTAAAACCCAGTGGAATTGCGCATTGGCTATGGGGATCTGAGGGAGAGGGAAACACGAATCATGTAACTATGGGGATATATTCTAAATAAAAAAATAATTAAAAAAACCTGGTGAGTGTTTCCATCCAGAGATGGACTGTTATCCTCATATCAAGATTCAAGGATCAATGACCTTATTGGAGAGCTTAAGTGGGAATAGCCACCAACAAGAGATCTCCAATCCCTCCCTTAATACCAACCCTATCCTCTTATGACTCAAATCCTTTTTGTGGGCATCTAAGCAGGCATGGCAAACAGTGAGGTCAACATTTTCCTTCAATATTGTTATCACAATACCTTTCCCTCCACCCCAATTCTTATCCTCAATGAAAAGAACTCAGAATCCCTATCACTCAGAGCTTTGAGACTATTCCCTATTTCTCAATGATAGTGGACTAAACTTCTCTTGGCTGCTCAAACAACTTGGTTGAGCTAGAGATAGAATTCCTTAGAAAAGGAAGACAGTCTGTGGTCTCAAATAATATAAAAGATCATAATAATAGCTATAATTTATACATTTTATGTGGTAGGCACAATGCTAAGCATTTTGTTATTATTTACTCTTTTGGTCCTTTCCACAACACTGGGATGTAGGTGCTGCTATTATGCTCCTTTTACAGATGAGAAAACTGAGACAAACTCAGGTGAAGTGACTTGTCCTAAGGTTTAAAATGTTTAAAACCAGGTTATATTTCAGGTTTCCCCTTCCAAACCAAAGCCCCATAGAACTTGTGTTCTAATAAGGGACTCAAACACAGATAGGTAAATATAGTTGCAGGTAGTTTAAGGAGTGCTGCAGGTAGGTAGATGACAAGGCTCAGGGATCATTGGGATGAATTGGAAGGTCATTTGGTAGCATTTGAAGCTTTGGAGGCCACAGCAAGAGCATAGATCAGAAGCCTTAATGTTTTCCTTCAACTACAAAACTATGTATTGCTTTGCTTTTGGAATTAAGCTCAAATAGAAACTAGAAGAATTTTGTTTTCCCAAAAGATCTTCTCTTCCCTCTGATACAGGAAAGAATGATTGATTTACACAATCAGAACTGTGCTCAAATCCCAGTTCTGCCAGTTATTAGCTATGTAACCTTGGCCAAGGAACTTAATCTCTGTAAGTTTGAGTTTCCACATCAGTAAAATGAGTTAAACTGAATGTGTGTTGAGGTCCCTTCTAACTCTAAATGTATAGTTATAAGAAACTATGCTCCCTTTGTTCTCCTTTCTAAAATACTCTTTCTTACAGCACATCTGCAAAGCATATGATTCAAGAAGTTAGTGAAACTCCAAATGACAAATTGATCCTGCTTGTTAGATCTGTTCTATTCAGAAGAATAGTTTACTTTGATTTGATACTTTTATGTTGAAAACTCTGCTTCAAAGGTCTTGTCATTTTTTGAAATGTAATATCAGAATTATTTTATGAAAGCTGAATTGAGCTCATATACACTTTCTTTTCACACTCACAAAAACACTATTATTAAAATTTTTTAAGAACAGACAGGATCCACCTGTCCCTCTGAACTTTCTTAAAAATGAAAAGCTTCTTACTTTGCCAATTATCTTCCACTGTGTCTGGTTATAGTCAGACCTCCTATACGTTAAATTAATGCCTTTGAAGGTCAGTCCACATGCTGTCAAGTAACATTAGAATAACTCCCTATTTGATTTTTACATAAATCCTTCCTGAATTCCTTATCATTAGATGTATTTGGCTATGAAACATCAAGAGGGCGTGCACTGGGGTTTGTGTCATATTGACAGGTCACTCGTTCTCAGAACTTGCCAGGAAGACACTATATCTGAAATAGGATTTTGTTCTTCCATTTGTTTTAACCTTAATGAAGAATTGAGCAGGAAAAGTAGACTGGCATAACAATGAAGAATGAGTCATTACAATCCTCTGTGAACTGGGAAAGGAATGTCAGTGTGGCTGCTCCATTTTTATTGCTTTTTATATCTGAGTACCAGGTGAATCTTATATTTATTTAAAACCTGCCCAAATCAAGGTTTATATGTCCTGCTTCATCCTCACACGGGCATGTGTGGAGGTCCATTTGTCCATGAGTCCAAACCCAGACTACCTATTTCCCCACCCAATTTCAGTCTTTTTGTTCACTACTCCCTCCCATTCAGGGAGAAAATTTTTATAATCATTGGAGTTTCAAAGGATCTATGCTGAATTTTGTTGTACTTTTCTTAGTGAATCATGAAAAATGGAATTGTGCATGGATTGGGAATGTTTCCATCATCAAAAGGTAGAGTCAGATGAGAAATTAATAGTTTTTTTCTTTAGGCTAAATAGGGGAATGCAAATTGATAGCCAGAATGTTTTACATAGTGTATGTGTATATGAATGTGTATATATTCACATGTGAATGTGTATTCAATGACAAAGGTGCTCTTTTTAAGGAATATTAAAAAATGTTTCCATGACAATCACATATTCAATTTTAAATCTAGAAAGTTCTAAATGTAACTGGAATATTATCATGCTATGTTCTATTTTGCTAGTGAAAATGATTTGAGTTTGCTTGTTGTCAAAGTTTAGGCAGTGATATTTTCTCTCCCTCACTCAATGAATTTGAATAATTAATAATAACTATTGTCAATAACTAACATTTATTTAACACTTATGTTCCAGGCATTGGTCTCCCCCAGTGCTCTGAGGGGTAGGTGCTATTGTTGTCTCCATTTCCAGATGAGAAAACTGAAAGAAACAGAGGTAAAGTGTTTAGTCTGGAGTCACCCAGATAGAGAGTATCTGAGGTCACATTTGAACTCGTGTCATCCCGATTCCAGATCTAGTGCTTTTTCTCCTGATTCACCTAGCAATGAAGGAACACTCATTGTCATGATAGTAATGACTTAAATTTTTAGCAAAAAAGAACTTATTCAGCCAAATGAATGCTGTCACCTTTAAAACAGTACATTAAATGAGAAATTATGCACTCATTCAAAAGTGTAATTAGGGATAATTGTGAATCCAGCAAGCACTTAAAACATCCCAGAGAAAGTAGCAAAAATTCATTTAGAAGTGTCATGGAACATTGTTTTCTGTGAGATAGACATCCTGGAACACTAACATTAGGCCACTTTTGGGGAGGCTGCCCCATGGGAATGAAGGAGGGCTAGAGTGGTAGTAATCATTTACCCCACTTTCCTTGAAGATTTATGGTACATTACTTTGAACATTTTCAGTAGTGTCAAGAATGTATTTTTAGCTAATAATTACAAAAGTTATTGTTTATATCGCACTTTAAGAGTAGCAATACTCTTTACAACTATTATGCCAATTTATCGTCACATCCACTCTGGGAGGAAGATGTTATTATTAACACTATTTTACCAATGGGAAAACTAAAGCAGATAGACTTTATGTGACTTTCCCAGGGACACAGAGTTAGTATCTCAGGTGGCTTCTGAATGTAGAATTCTCCAGGTCAAGCACTCATTCATTATAGTACCTAGCTGCCTCATAAGGAAAATGAACCATATGATTCCAAAGAAAATACACAGTCCAGGAAATTCCAAACCTCTATGAGGAAGAGTTCAAATATTCCTATATGGAGACCTTCATACATTATATAATTTGTTTGGAAAAAGACAAAGGAAAGTTTTACTCAATCTGTACCCCATTTCACCCAGCTTTGTTTTCTTTTTGTTCTACTAGTAGTGGAGTCAAATCTAGGAAGACTTGAATTTTAAAAATGAGATGTAAATATTCATCCATCTTTTTCCTGTTCTGCCATTGCATAGACTCCCAGATCTGGAAGGTGCTTAGAGATCATTATATATGAGAATTCAGTTCCAGATAGGGATTAATCTATTGTTTCATAGAGGTATTTGGCAGGAATCCCATTCAGGGATCTCTCCATCACAATACTCTGATCTACAAATTCTGAAACCTAATAGCTGCCACCTCCAACACAGGGTCTAGTGTTGAGATCTATTTATCATCTCCATATAATCTGATAAGGACAGCTTAATTGATAAGAAGTGAGGGACAGGGAAGATCTTTTAGCTCATGCTTCCAGCTCTCTCTCTGGCAGCATGGAGTTTATTATATATACTTCAAGACTCACTTCACACAAAAGAAGCCCCCAAAACTTCGTGTTTGTGCAGAAGTTACAAATTATGTCATGTTAAAACACAAAGATTCTCAATGGCTTCCAAATAGAACAAGGCCAAGGCTGAATTTTGCTTGGGTTCTTATCAGTTTATTCTAAATCTGGGCAAAGTGCCCCTGCTAAGGCTTCAGCCTTGACTTTACTAAGCCAAAGGGGAAGAAGATTAACCTCTTGACTACTGGTTTGCTAAGAGCTTAAAGCTTTTCAATAAGGCTACAATACTCAACAAGAAAGGGTGTGGATCACAAAAGGGGTCAAAAGAGGAGTCTCAGATTTTTATCTATTTGAGACTGTTTCTCTTATTGGCTTCCCACAGTCTAGGATTTAAAAATGATTTTTTTTTAAATTCTGTTTGCATTTGTACATGATGCACATTGAGGAGAGAGCACCCCTTCCGTTTTACGTTGGCTCCTTAGAGACACCTCTCTTATTTGAGTCTTGTTAAAACTGCTCATCTATGGGTTAATGACATAGTTTCTCAGGCCTTCTGTTTGCTTCCTTGCAAGATACAGACTGAAAAACCCAGGTCTTTCACCTGCCTAAGATTTGTCTAAATTTGAACTATGATGCTACCTTTAGCATCTTGCCTCTTCAAAGAAAAAGACCTACATCTGAAGGTCAAAGTGATGGGGAGCTAGAAAAGCAGAGAATACATTTAAAAAAAGATTTAATAGTACAGAGAGTTCTACTCTTTAACTTACTGCCTTGGTCTTGGTCTTAAGGACAGAGAGAAAGGTCAAGTACAAGGGAAAGGTGGGGGGGGGAAGGGAGAGAGGGAGAGGGAGAGACTCTATATTCATTGTTCCAAACAAACAAAATACTTCCTTTTACCACGCTATGAGCCAAGGTGGATGGAGACTGACAGATGGACCTGTTTAGAAAGTTTCACCATCACTTCATTTGTATGACCCTGAGTATCCCAGGAGATATAGCTGGAGTTCCAGTATAAAATAGAATAAATGTAGAAGCAGGATAGGAGTATAATTTTTACTATTTTTTGCATTCTATGGCCTTGACTTTGCTTCCTTTGTATTTTTGGTAAACCTCATTCCTTTGTTTCTGCTACTAATCTGCCTGATGATTCTAAGACAGTATTGACTAATATCAAAAGTATACATTTTGGCAATATATGTGCCATTACACTATAGCACTAAACTTATAAGAAATTCCAAAGTCTTTTGTAAATTCTTCTACCTGTTCAACCTAATAAAGTCAAAGAAGCAGAGACTCAAGCTATTAATAAGATCCTAGAACATAAAACCTCATGTTTAAAAAACAAACATTCTAGCTCCTCTGTTTCCTGGCTTTGTATGTATTTGCAAGAGCCCTGAATGTTCTTTCAAACAACATTCTTTTGAACAAAGGTTAGCCCTCTGTATTATTCATCCTCCCCCACTTCTCAGACATCTTCTGTGCATAGATTTCAGGGAGTTTGTGAACTTGGAACTTTTAAAATTCTGATAACTGTATTTCATTGTGATCCATTTCCTTTGTAGTGCAACATTTTATTTTATGCATTTCAAACAAAATTTGCTCAGAAAAGGGGTCCATTGGCTTCACCAGCCTATTCAGGTTGTCCATACAACACAAAAGAATGAAAAATGCCTGCTTTGGATCATTGCAATGAATGCTTTGATCCCATCCAATAAACTTTTCCAAAATGGCCCTATGCTTTGACATTCAGTGCCTCTTTTACAATTTTGACTGTCTTCTTTGAGCAGTTACCATATTCTTGACTGTTCTCCCTCCTCACCTTTGAGTCTTGGAATCCTTGATTTCTTCCAAGACTCAGTTGAAGTACTAATTCCTTCCTGATGCCTTCTCTTATCCTATATTATTTCACTTGGGGATCTCATCAGCTCCCATAGATCCAATGATCATCTCTCTGCTGATAAGTCTCAACTACTCACCAGGTCCCAAACCTCTCTGCTGACTTTTAGTTTCACATCTTCATCTGCCTTTTGAATATCTCAAAGTAGATGTCTTTCAACATCTAAAATTAATTAACTCCCAAACTGAAATCATTATCTTTCCTCATATAATATCCCTTTCCCTAATCCCCTGATACTATCAAGGGTAACACCATGTTCCAGTCACCCAAGTCAAAACCCAGTGAATATCTTTAACTCCTCACTGTTCCTTACCTCCTATTTCCAACCAATCTATAGACAAGGCCCCTCTATTTTCTTTTATAACTTCTCTTGATATTTCCCCTTCTCCCTTCTGACATTGTCACATCCTGGGATTGGCCCTCATTCTCTTGTGTCAAGACTTTTGCAACAGTTAGTCTTTTTGCCACAAGCGAGATCTCTCTGCAGCTCATCTTCCCCTGAGCTGCTAAAGGGATCATCCTGACTTTCTTGTATTGACTTTTTTAATATGTCAAACAATTTTTTTTAGATTTAAATATTTTATTTTTTTAGAAAATTTTTCCATGGTTATATGATTCCTGTTTTTACTTTCCCCTTCACCTCTCCCTTCAACCCCCCACCCATATCCAATGTGCATTTCCACTGTTAAACAATTTTAATGATTATTTTGTGGCATTTTGCAACTCATGTTTTCTCCTTCCCTCCCCCTTTCCCCACAACATAATAAGCAATATGATATAGGTTGTACATGTGTTATCATACAATATACATTTCCATGTTTGTCATGTTATGAAACAAAAAATATTTTTTTACACTAAAGAAAAATTCACAAAGAAATAAAGTGAAGTATGGTATGCTTCAATCTGCATTGAGAGCCCAGCAGTTCCTTCTATGGAATAGCCTTTTCCTGTTTTGACTATTGTCCTGATACTGGACTTTAATGACTCTGGAAAAGAATTGTGAATTGACAATTTTGTGTAGCTCTGTCTCATTTAAACCCAATTCATGTGTGTGTCAAGACATTACCCCCTACTTATGACAAAGAATGCCATCCTCTTCCAGAGAAAGAACTGTTGGTGTCAGCAAATAGAAGCATGCAATTTTCACTTGTTTTTATAGTTTTAGTTTTATGTGATTGTTCTATTTCAAAAATGAACAATATGGAAATATGTTTTGCTCATATGATAATATATTAATAACCCTGATCAAATTGCTTACGAACTCTGGAAAGGGTGAGGGAAGGGAGAGAGGGAAACAATTTGGATCATTTAACTTCAGATAACTTAAGTGGAAATTTGTTATTTCATGTACTTTGTAAAAAAACATAAACTATCTTTATAATAATTAAAAAAAGAAAAATAACTAACTTGTCTGCAACAGAGTAAATAAAAAGAGATTAATATTGAAAAAAAGACATCATCCCCTGACATCATTAGTTCTCTGAAGAAGGACAAACAATAGCAAAATTCATGTCACACCCCTCTGATGTCCCCTAAATTATGGGGGCTCCCAATCTCTTCAAGATGAAACATAGAATCCTTTTTTGGGTATTCAGTGCCTTTCATACTCCTGTCCTCTCCATCCTTTTTGCCTTCTTACATTACTCATATACCCTCCATATACTCTTTCATCCAGTAATGTTGGCCTCCTTATTTCTCCATGAAAACAATCCCTTTTCCAACCCCTCATATTTTCCTTTTTCAGGCTGTCTTCCATACCTGGAATGATCTTTTTCCTCATTTCCACCTTCTAGGTTTCTTCTAGTACCAGCTAAAATCTCACCTTCTAAAGGAAACCTTTCCTAAATCCCTTCAATTGTAGTTCCTTACCTCTACAGATTATTTCTAACATCATGCATATGGCTTGTTTGTTTAAAATTGTTTGCATGATTCCTTCCCTATTAGACTGTGAGTTCTTTGAGAACATGTATTTTTCTTTTGCCTTTTTTTAATTTTTATATCATCGATGTTAAACACTGTTTGGCCCACAGTAGGTGTTTAATAAATGTGTTAACTGACTAATTGACTAATTTGAAAGAAATACCAACAACCTTCCCCATTCACTACTTTTTCTCTCTTACTCAAAATTAATTTATATTTACTTTAGATCCATATTTTAGTTACTCATTATTTTTCATATTTTTCTTTCCATTGGAAAATGGGGACTCTCATGTTATATTTTGTCTCCAGTGCCAAGTAAGATATCACATATTTAGTAGCTTGTCATATTGAATTGAATTAAATTAAATTGATAGTGTCTTTTAGTTCTACTGCTCGAAAAGTCAGGGAAAGTTCTGTCAAAATTTGTAGGGAATTCTTAAGTGGAAATTACATAAACTGATGAAAGAACTTCCCATTAATCTTCTGTTTTCCTAGCCTCCTAAAGATTCACGTGACTAGATGACTAGATCATTTGCCCTGTGCTTTGTATCAATTTTTAATGGCAAGTTGACAAACCTTGGGAACCTAATATTTGAAAGGCTATTTTCTCCTCCGTGTTCCAGTACCCACATGATGACAAAACCATATTTTTTCTTGACTTATTTGAGTGAATGATATAAATTATGCCACAGAATTATGAGAAAGTCAGGAAGCTTGGGAAGTTTCATGGAGTCACTTGCCACTATTCCATGGGGAGCATGTTCAAAGTTATCTTCTTGTTATCCTGAATGGACTATGATTTTGCCCTTTCCATTAGTATTTTTTAGGGTCAATTGACCTAACTTACTGCTTTTAGTTTTAAGATTAGTACCAGACCTCTTTAAAATTTTGAGACAAACAAAAGATTGCACAGCACAAATTGTTATCTGACTTAGAATTCTACTTTACTGTGTGGTTATAATACTTCTGTTCCATTTTTATAGCTATTCACCTTCAACTCGGAGATTGACCTTGTATATATTTCCTGCATTTATCCATTGTGCATATGTGAGTTTTCCTCTATATTGGCAGAACTTACATTCTCTAAAACCTTGTTGTCAATGATCTTATCTGGTGATTTGATGCTAAGCATAATTTACAGGTGTTTTTAGCCCTATAGTCATTATTTATGCTACAAATTTTAGTGACATACTGATAACATGTTCAGTTTAGCTCAAAGGACTTACTCATTACATAGTTGACTCCAACTCTATCACTCACTGATGTTATGTTATAGGCTTTAGTGATTATGTAACTGAATAAACTTCTGCCCAATGGTTTTTTTCTAGTATTTTCTTGAATAAGACAATAGGTCAATAATATATTTCATGAGTGATCAGATGTGGAAATGAGTTGGAATTTGATGCATTCTATTTTCTTGTTCAGATCCTTTTTTGGTTCTGAATTTTTTTCCCTCTTTTCTTGGCAAAATTTGGCCCATCTCATAAAAGACTGACTCTCTGGGCCACTAAACACATGTTGGAGGTAATTATAACGAGGATAAGCATATGCTGGGATTGCTTAGAAAGACTGCACTGAAACCTGTTCAGAATGATTCCAGCTATTTACCTGAGATAAATGCAGTTAATTTTATATTGATTAAATCCTCCTTTTCTAACCCAACCTTGAAATTGAATAACCCAAATTGTGACCCATCTGTGCAAATATTTTTATTTTTACAGTACTTTATAAATAAAAACATGAAAGGTTCCAAAAGTCAGATAAAATATGCCATTAGAATGCTGCTACACACATAATTATTCTGTTGGAGAAAATATCTGTAAGAATGGTCTAACCTTAAAAAGACAATCATAGAATTGACAGTTGTAAGGGACTTGAGTGCCCATGAAGTAAAAAAAAATCCAAAAGAATCCCCATTATTTTCATTATCCCTGACAAGTAGTCATTCTGACTATTTGAAGACATTCAGTCAAAGTGAACCAACCACATCCCAGGACAGCTGAGATAGATTTTTAAGAAAAAAACTTTATATACTGTTGAAGTTAGTGGTTTTTTTCATCATCAGTTTTGAAGGAATCAATTAAGATGATGTATTGCATCTTTAATAGTAAAAAATCTTTAATACTTATAATAATGTTTATGACAAGCCATGGATGTAAATTGTTTCAACCTTACTGTGGATTTTCTAAACATTTTAATGTATACCAATAAAAGATATCCAGTGATGAAAGAGTAAGGTACAAAGAAAATCAAAGTGGAAATTTTTATCTTCATGTGAAACAGAAAGCAAGTGGTAGAATTAAATAGATAATGTTTGAAACATATAGAAACCAAGATGTCTTATTTATTATTTAGACTGATGTTGTTCAATATGTTTTTAATGATAGGAAACAGAGATTGAATAACTAAGCAGCAAGTTTTGCTGATGATAGAAAATATTCTGTTAATCAAGAATATAAAAGATTCTAAGGAAGTCCAGAAGGACCTCATAAAACTAGATAATTAGACAAGATGGCAGAATTTATCAATATAGATAAATGGTAGATATTGTACATCTTCAGGAAGAGATTGAGTGTCAACTGCTTTTGATAGGTCTCATATGGTCTATATTCTCTGAATTTATAGCTACATATTTATATCTATATTATCTATCAACATCATGTCATACAGATCTAGCAGTTAAGTCAATAAAAAAATTCCTTTTTTAAGCATGAGAATATTGAGTACAGTGGATAGCATTAAAAATATCAATGTTGGTTTTTTTTTTAATCTCCAACATTTCTGTTAAAATCTCAGGCTCCTAAATTGAACAATCCCTTGTAACAAAAACAAGTTTACTTTTGGTTGAGGTATAGATAATGGTATAGAATTCTTGTTTATTTGGAGTTAAGTGAACTCAAAGATAGTGACTCCTTAGGGTTTCTATGGACAGGCTCTGCTATGATAGTGAGCTGCTCAACGTCTCATGTCTCTAAATCTTTGAAGGTCCCAAAGGTAGAGCCAAACACATTCACAGATATGTAGTAAGTGGATGTGGAGGGACTGCCCCATCTCACAGCTCAGAGTAATTCTTGCTTAGCTCACCTCCAGGAAAGGAGTTCAGCTACTAGAACTTTTTGCATTTACACTCAGTTCTGGTTCAGCAATCAATGAAAAAGCCTTTTTGTTAGTTCATTGTAAGTTTGCAGAAAACAAAGAATATCTGTGCTCTGAACTGGAGAGAAGGTGTCCCCCACTGAGCATGCTGGGAAGTAAGTTCACCACTGTGGTTGGTACCATGCTCTAAGGATGAGGTCCTTTTTGACCAGTCTCCCATAACATTCAATTCAGCTTGGGCAAAATGTCCTGTATAAATTCCATATCCCACTCTAGTTTTTTTCCCCTCCCCTGCCTTTATTACCCTGAATATATTGAGAAAGAATCATTATGAGAGCCAATTTGGGCAATTACATTTTTTTTCACAACACAACACAAAAATTACATTTTTCCAGTTTCAAGGCCAAAACCCCATTGCACACAGGTCCCTGGTGTCCTGATTTCTTTCATCTCCCCTGCTGAAAAATAGGGATAGATGCAAAAGGAAGAGGTAAAGAAGAAAGTTCTATAATTTGTCCATGCAAAGTGGAACCCTGGCTCCAAGGTCACCATAGCTCAAATTCTCAATCCAGAGATTACAGGTGGTACCAGAACTGAGAAGGACAAATCAGACATGTCAGAAACAAACACTCCAGGGTCCATTTCTCAGAGCAGGTGAAGGTAGTCCTTCCCCTCTAACCCATTCAATTTAAGGTGCAAACACTGTAGGTGAACTGTAATTTTTCTGGACCCCCATAGGAAGGGCTGACAGAGAAGCAAGAAAAAGAGAGCAGACTATCATAGTCTGCCTGGTTTTAAAGATGGAGCCTTTTCTGGTTATGTGGTCAAAGAATGCTACAGCCACCTACTTGGTAAAGGGTTAGAAATTCCTCCTTCTTAGAAGATCTGGTCCTACCTACATCAACCCCCACAGGATGGTTCCATGTTAGATAATCACAGCATACTCCAAAGACTCCTTTCGGTCCCTGGTCTGAACTTCTTCCAAAGTCTCTCTTAAAACATTCCTCTGTGTTATTTGAAATGTTCTCTTATTGATCCTCACAAAACTCCTGAAAGATGAATGCTTTTATTATCCCTATTTTCCTGTTGACAAAACTGAGACAAATGAAGGTTAAGTGACTTTTAAGTGATAGGGTCATCAGTTAGTGTCTGTGGTTACATCTGAACTCAGGTCTTCCTGACTTCAGGTCCAGTGCTCTATTACTGTCTTATTATCTGCCTCTTTTTTAAAAATTGCAAACATTGTTCCAATGTCCAGTATGGTTACATTGTTGTAGTAATTGTGTATTTTTGTGATTTTGATTTTATTTATCTACTCTTATATTCTGTGTGCTATTGATTTCTGGATTGATGCACAATAGAAGTCAAATCAGCAAGGCATTTTAAGTGTTTCATTTACCTTAACTAGTGGATCACCTATCTTGGCTCACTGTGTCCCAAATTTGGTTAAGGAATGAAGGAAAACAAGAGAAAAACAAATAAAACAAATTATTTTATAAAGCATTTACCATTTACCAGCTTAGCTCTGAGGATAGAAATATAAGCAAAAAGAAAGATGGTCTCTGTCCTCAAGGCACTTACATTCTATTGGTACAAGATAGCACACAAAAGAGAAAAGTATTGGTGGAAGCAAAAGGGAGGTGGAAAGAAGAAAGTGCTAGAAGGTGAACATGGTTTTGAATTTCAAAAAGTCAAGAACATGGCTGGAACTTTCCACAACTTAGAGACAGGACTGGATGGACCCTTCCCCAAAATGGAGGCTCCACGAAGATCTCACCTATGAAAGAAGAGGAGGTGAGACTTAGAGGAATATTCCTGTATGAGCAGACTTTTTTCTGGTGGTCGGTAGGTTCAGGGCAAGGAAGTCCCAAGTGATTAGAGAAGTTCCAGGATGAGCCAGCATTAGAGAAGCATGATTTTGAATTTGAGAAAGTTAAGGACTGAAACAGGATCAATTGGAAACCATAAAGGTTAACTAGACTTATTCTACCATTTTAAGAGATTAAAAAAGAAGTATGCATTGAAATCAGAAAATGTTTAATTATCACAAAATATCAGAATAAAGTAAAAGAAAACCAACCTCAAAATCTATTCCTGTTTGAAAGTATCCTGATTCCTTAGGCTTACTAGGAAAAATGGTCCCTCTAAGATTCACACTTCTAAAAAGAGAAAAACTTGGCTGAGTTTCTAAAATGGCTAGACTGAACTCTAAGAAGCTTTACCCAAACATAACCTGGATAGCTGTATTACATGCTTACCAGGCTCTACATTTCATCTTTCTAGGACATCTTTGATTTTAGCTCTCCTCAGAATACTTTCTATAGTTGCCATAAAGGTTGTGCACTGTTGTGCTAGCCACCATTCTTCCCCAACTCCATACTATCATACCATACTTAGTATCAAAGAAAGCTAAAGCACTTAGGGTAAAAAGTCTATACATATATATATATATATATATATATATATATATATAATGTATTTTTTCACATTTTTGTCATTATTTGTCATTTAACGAGCAATAATATTTCATTATGCCCCTATGATTATTCACCAATTAGTAAATATCAGGAAAATGTCTAGTTCTTTTATTATATATACTACTAAAATATCTTAAAATAATTGATATTTTCCCCATTCTTCAAAATCACTGGGTTGGAGACTAATAACAATTTTGTAACTCATTGTTCATAAAGCTTTCCTGTATAATAGGATGCCTGTTTGTTTTTAACTGTGTTTGCTAGTTTAATTTATCAAAGGTGGCATCTTAGAATTACTTTAGTTTATATTTCTATGTTTATTCCAAACTAAGTCTCCAAATCCAAACCATTCAACTATTTTGGGAGAAAATCATGATTTCTTTTTATTATGTAAAATGTAGTTAGTAAAGTTTTAAATCAAATTATCAAATTGGAAATTTTAAACAAAATTATCAAAACATTTTAGTAACATTTCACCACAAATCTTGATGAAAAGCATTCATGATTTTCTGACATGGAATGTCTGAATTAAATAAAAAGTTATTTTTCCCTCACTGTAATTTTTCTGTTGGTAGAATATATTTCAAGTTGCTTCAGGATATAGAATTCATCCTCATTAATAAGGTGAGGACTCTGAGCTGCTCTAAAATTCTTTCTATTACCAATGAGAATAAACCTGACATCTCGCACCAATCCAGAATACATTACATTTTTATTCCAGGGAAGAGCTTTAGAAATCTGAATTAAAAATATTTATTTTTGGAGCTATGTATTTATCTTCAGAAACAATGTTTCCCTGGATAAAAGCTCCTGTTAATGATATTCTGCATTTATGGTCAGAATCTAACTACTTTTTCATAGTGTTTTTACTTAATAATGTCTCTACATTACTATAAGAAGTAAAACAGCCTCAATTTTCAGAAATTGAACTCATGCACAAAAAAATAAAGGATAATTTACATGATACTCTGCATATAGTATCAAAAGAGGATAACTAAAGCATTAGACTGATAATTTCAACTGAATTTAAGCAAAGAAGTAACTAAGGGTGAGGGCTCATTCCATACAAGCATATAAAGAAAATATAAACCCCAAAATGTCTTTAGTAAATTCTGAACTGAACCTTGAGCCTGGAAATTCAAACCAGTCAGGGAGCAATGAAAAGCTTGGACAACAAATTCAACTCTGAAGTCCTACTCCCTGTTGTGTATATTTATATTCAAGCCCTAGTTCCATGAGTGTCTAGGGGTCTAAAAGTAGAAAGGAGAGAACATGTGTTGTTTGTTCTTTTTCTGCTAAACTTGAGAAATATGCAGTTTGTACCTTAGGTATAGTAATTATCACTTTTTGTTTTATTTTGTTTCAAGTAAGTAAAAACTAAGTGAAAAGTGATTGTTGAGTTGCAGTGTTTCCAGAATACTGAATATTAATGTTGTCTCATGAAAATGTCAGCTGAGTCTCTAATAAGTAAATTACAATGAGGATCTCATGGTTGTCAAAACTACAGTTGTCTGTTTGCTAGAATCTTACTCTAAATGAGATGTGTTTGCCTAGGCTTTGTAATCTCTTCTCAGTTTCTTAGACAATAGTGTTAAATTACCTAGAAGAATCATAGTTTTAGTATTTTCTTTTTTTTTACTATTTACTATTTTATTTATTTTTTAAATTAAAATGAAACATTTAAAATTAATATTTACTTACTATTTACTCTCTCTATTTCTCTGATTGTCATTCTGCATGGGCTCCAGCTGCCTTATTTATAAGAGGAAAGATTTAGATTAGAAGATCTCTTAATGTCCTTTCCAATTCCAAATATTTTAAGTGGTGGGGTCTGTTGTAAGGGCTTTTTTATATCCCATATGAGTCCTTTCCTTCTCTAAGACTTTTCTTCTTATTTTTCTATTTTTTCTTCTTATTTTTCTATATTCATTACCCGATTGAGTTAAGAGAGATGATAATGGTGTTATTAACTTTGTTAATGAAAGGTGAAGAATTTCATTAGTCTTTAAAAAAACTCTACTGTTTTCTTTACTAGTTGTATCTTTTCGGTTTTCATTTGATCAATTCTCCTCTAATTTTAAATATTTCCTCTTTTGCATTTATTTGAAAATTATTTTCTGACTTCTTAATTTGCATTATTTGTTCATTAATATTTTCTATTTAATTCATATATATTTTCAGAAATATATTTTCCCAAAAGGACTATTTTTCTTGTATGCCAAAATTTGTGGCAGATAGTCATATTATTATCATTTCTACATAATTATTATTTTCATAATTTGTTCTTTGTCACTCTATTTATCCAAAGTAGACTTTTAAAGAATCTACTTAAATCACCGACTATTGCTATGTTTCCTAACTTAATTACTTAAAATAATTAAATGGTAGCTTATATCACATATTTAGTAATGAAGTTTTCTTTGTTTCATTTTCATATAAATTATTCTTATAGCAAATGATCTACTTTTAAATATATACTGTGTTACTAAGAATAATCCTTAATATTCTCTTTCAAAAGCTATCTCAACAAGATCATTAGATGTGATATTATTGCATTTCTTAGACTTTTTAAAGTTGTCATGTTCAGCCATTCTTATCTTTGGAGAATAAACAGTCTGAAAACTTGAGACTCAGTGCTTATAAAAGTCTGTCTTGGTATGATAATGAAAAGTATGGCATGATGGAACTAGCATTGAATTTAGTTAGATCTAGATTCTAGTCATGATTCTGATATCTGTTGATGTTAGCCATAGGATGATGGACAGTCACTTCAAGTAAGTCTTAATTTCATAAAATGCAAAATGAGTGTAAAATACTGTGTTTTGCATAGTTTATACAGAGATAGGCTTAGATTCAAGAAGTTCTGAGTTCAATTCCTACCTATGGCCCCACTGTCATTAGGACTTTTGCTAATATTTAAGCACTTCAAAATTTAAATTTTTTTAAAATTAAATTAAAATTTTTACTAAGGTAGCCTTACCCTACTTATCCTATTGTCTCGTTAAATTAATCTCACTGTAAGACAAACTGGAGGTTTCATTTACTCCAGAAATGCTCCCTTGCCTGAGAGATCCATGTAGTTCCTTTGGTCCTACCTAGGAAAACTGAGGCATTATATGATTTGAAGCCATTGAGGTAGTCATCTGTGGAATTTAGTTTACCTCTTTCTATAATTACTCAGCAGAATAGAGAAAGTAGGCATAGTGTGGAATACCATTTTGCTATCAGTTAACCCAGCTTTGTACTATTCAATTCCTTATTCAGTTACATTTAACTGCCTTAAATTTGCATTCCATGGCTCCCCAGAGAGACATTGCCCAACTCTAGAAAGAACTGCAAGGGTGGAATACCTTGCTATGATTTTGTGGGGTTATTTCCAAAGGAAAATTTTCATTTTAAAAGTCTTAACTAAGTGGGCACCTCCACAAATGTCCCCTCATACTGCTTCCTCTGCTTGTTTCCTTCCCACTCATATCAAACAAGTTATACGTTTTACTTTTTCTTCATTAAAAATCAGGATTTCAGGATGACAGGATGAATTTTACTATGCCAATTACAATAGTTCCTAGTTAACTGTAAAATCCTGTGACAGACCATTGGGAAATATAACCATCTGAGTGCTTGATTTCCAATTGCCTTTCCATACACATACTGCATACACATTTTCCCTCTTGGCTGAAGTCAGCAAAGAGAGGAAAGCAATAGTCATAGTTTTCCACTTGCCGTCATTAATGGGATTTGCTGCATTAATCCTATGGCCGACAATATTTTTTCCATGACTATATTTGGCATGGCAGCCAACTTGTCATAGAGATGTGTGCCCAGCATTTTTTGAAGGCCATGTGATGTATTAAGGAACTCTGTTTGCTGTTGAAGCGAGCCATCTGTTAGGAAGAGCTGACACAATTGTTTTAATAGTGGCACTAGGGGGAAACAGAGCAAAACAGCCACGGGAGAAGGGGAAGCTTTAAGCTACTAATAGTCCTACAAGAATGATAAGGGTAATGAAGGGTACATTCAGGAGCTAAGAGAGATGATAATGCACATATACAAGGAATTTAATTTGTAAGGATTGACACATCATGAGAGGCTCAATGATTAGACAGTTTTCATTTATTCTAAAAGATGGATCAGTTCAGTTCAATTCAATGAACATTAAATAAGTACCTACAATGAGAAAGTCATGGTATAGCTCAGTGATTATAAACCTTTTAGAGACTGAGTACCCAAACTGCCACCCTTATGCTACATATGACACCCCCCTGCTTTATCCCAGACAGAGGAAGAAGGAAGAACTCCCATTGGGCTACTGGGCAGAGGGGCAGGTGATGTGACAAATGTCCTTCTCAGGTGCAAGTGAAGGGGGGAAGAAAGTATTCTCCTCCGGCATGTGTGCCACAGGTTCATCAACATGGTTATAGTTGATCAAGCACTGAACTTTGACTCCCTGATCTTAACTCAAAACCCCATGCTTGGAATACTCTTCAGCTTCTTAAAATCCCTGTATTCCTTTCAGACATAGCTTAAATAGAATTCTCTTTGGGAAGCTTTTCCTGGTTCTATCACCCCCTGGTTTTTACATCTATTTGTATCTATCTTGTATGTTCATAGTTATTGAAATGTCTCCTTTAGTAGGTATGTTCTTTGTGGGCAAGCGACTGTTATTTTCTTATTCATTCTGTTATTCTGAACAAATTACTTTTTCAATCAGTCAATCAATGTTTCTTAAGTATTTATTATGTTTTAAAAACTAAGTGCCAGAATACAAGGAATACTAGGAAAAGGTAGAAGTAATTCCTGGTTTCAAGGCAATTACATTTTTACAAACTCTCTAGAGATCAGTTTTCTCACTGCCAAAATGAGGAGTTTGGACTTAATGATTTAATTTCTGATCTGACTATGGACTTCTAGGTTTCCATTAAATCCCAACAAACATCCAACCTTCTACAGGAAAGCTTCCCCAAACCCTCTTAATTCTAATGCTTCCCTTCTACTAGTTATCTCGTATATTTTGTACATAGATTGCTTTGTATATATTTGTTTCTCAGACATTAAATTATTAGATCCTTGAGGGTAGGAACTGTTTTTTGTCTCTTTTTATATCCTCATTGCTTAGCATAGTGCCTGGGACATAGTAAATTCTAATATTTATTTATTGATCAGTTGCATTCTAGGTCTAAATGTCTGATCTTTATATATGTGTCAAGTCAATCAATATTTTGCAAACAAAGCCCTCACATTTGGAATTGCCTGAATGACTTCATGACAGTTGGTTAAAGATAAAATCCCTACTCTCCTTGGTTTCACTTCAAGTCACATCAATATTTTACCTTCCCACTCTGTCATATGGTGATCAACCAACTATATAGATAATACTTATATTATATTATTATTATATTATATAATACCTGAAGACAGAGAAAGGAAGGAAGGAAAGAAAGAAGGAAACAAGGAAGAAAAGGAGGAAGGAAGGAAGGAAGGAAGGAAGGAAAAAAGGAAGGAAGGAAGGAAGCAAAAAAGGAAGAAAAATTATTCTAAATACTGAAATGATTAAAATTCTCTGGAGATTGTATCTTAAATTTATAACTTTTACTTATTAAATAGCAACAAAAACGAGCAAAAAGAGAAGTATGAGCAACTGAGTAAGCCCAGAGGCCAAGTACACTATCGCCTATATCTAGTTTCATGAAAAAAAGGGCTAAGTTACTGTCCCCTCCATCATTATATATTCTTCCTGATGGTCCTTTCTAGAGTCTCTTTGAATGGAAGACTTTGAAGGAAGTAATCAGAAAAAGAGTTGGATGTTTGGATGCCAAAAGTCCCCTTCTTTACTGTGTGACCCAACATGACACTAGCTGACTGATTTCATTGCTTCTTTCTTAACAAGGAGCAGCAAGGAATCTGCTGATAGTTCCAGTGGCAGACACTGGAATGGTTGGAGAGCACTTTTCTTCCATGATAAATTAGTGTGTATTGGCCATCAAACTTAGCCACAAATATTACTTTCCTCTCAGAGAGAATGAGGAACATGAGGAGTCTGTTGGGCATGAAGAATTCTATTCTTGTGGTAAGAAAATATAACAAGGAACACTGAATAATAATTTGGTGGGATTCATTTTCAATATCTCAGAGTAGTCTTCAGGCAAAGCATCACATATGAGTACTTACCGCTCCTTGTGAAGGCAAGTGGATTTGAAGAAGTCCTCCCCACTCTCCTTCTAATTGGGTTTTGGGCCTTGACATTACTGCTGGATTAAGAGCTCTCTACCTCCTCTTCCTCTGCATCCTATGTTTGCTTCAGAAAACTGTGCTGAGGTAACATAGGTAGTGGATAAGGTAAGGATCATAAAGCCAAACTCAGTACTCAAAACGTGGCAGATATTTAACAAAAATGATTGAACAAATATCAAAAAGCTCAAGCTGTAGCCCAAGAACTCTGAGAGAACAACTGCTGACCACACCAAGGAGTATTAGTCATTAGTCTGGTATTAATCTGTTATTAGTCATTAACAATGTCCCCAATGGGAAGGATGATTTGATACAGTTTAGAGTTATAAGCCTTGCCTTGACATTTTCTGAGCTTCCCCAGAGCTCCAGGCAATCGTGCCCTCCCAGAAAATGGGATTTAGAGAAAACTTACCTGCCTTCTCCTCTAACTGTCTGGAACCATCCCTATGAATGCTGTGACTCACTGTGGCATGTATCTTAGAGATGAATCCACTATAACAAGCTCATCGAGGTTTGTTTGCATTTTCTTCCTGAAATCACCATTCATTCTATAAGAATTATTATTTTTTTGGAGATCAGAGCTGATTCCAATGCCAGATATTGTTTGTTCTTACCATGTACCTTCCTAACAAACGACATTATGCTAAAGGTAGGAAAAATCTATTCCTCATCACAAATGGTGCAGAAGTGCTATGATATACATCCCTCATCTCTTCATCTCCCCCCCTACTATTCCATGTGATGTACTTGAAATGGCAACAAATAACCTAAAAATTGGATATAGACTGTGAGTCTGATCTCATGAGGTACACAAATCAATAGACTGCAGCTACCAGTATCCAAGTCCCAGAAGCAGCCTTTCAGATGCTGATAGATGCTGATGACTTTGCCTTGAAAATATACAAAAGAAAGAATCCATGACAGAGTGGCTTACTTTTCAAAAATAGCCTCCAGACCCAAGATCAACAGAATTATTGCTTTAAAGGTAGAAGTGATATTAGAGGTCATCCTGTCTAACTCTTTCATTGTAAGATAATAGAATAGAATTATAAAAATTCATTATAAAATAGTCATCAATAAAGTTAAAAAAAACTGAGTCCAGAGAGGATAAGTGTTTACCCATGATCATACAGGTAGTAAGTGACAGAGAGAGGATTTGGATTCAGATTCTCTTATTGTGGCATATATTTGCTACAGTGCCAGGATACTTTGTTCTTTTCTTTTCCACCCTTCTGCCTGCCAAAAATCTTTCTCCTCCCAAGAAATGCAAAAATGTAATTGAGTAAATCTTAATTGTCTACAAAAGCAAAGCATATTTTTACTACATAAATAAACCTTAGAGAAAATAAAAGAGTTCAATTATATTCTTAGGGAAAAATTCTAGTTGACTTTGAATAGTGAAGTTTCTGATGAATATTATGTACAATTAGCTCACATTCAATAGTGAAATGATTTTATTTTATTTTCCTTCACCAGATTTTTCTCATTTCTAACAGAGAAATAATATAGGATGAGATACCCCACTTGGTAGATGATTATATTCCCTTTTGCTTTTTTCTTTCTAAAGAAAATACTTCAAGGGAGTCCTTCTACTTTTAAAAATTACCATCTCCCAACATAAAGTAAGAAATGAAGAGAAGACAAAGATTCTTAATTAGTAAACACTTTGTTAGAACTTACTGACCTTTAAGTTCACTAAAACAAATTAAGATAAGGAAAGTATGCTGAAAAATTCCCAACATTGTTGAGGGAAGTAGATCTTATGAAGATTTAGTAGAGAAATTGTTCTTTTGCCTAATTATTTGGTTGTGAGATTTGGTTTATTATCTTATTTACCTCCAGCTCCTTACATGGTTTTATTCCAGGTCACATAAATAATGTATTTCACTGAAGAGGACAAGAGTATATCAATAATTTTCATATCACTGTTCATTAGGGACATTGCTTTGCAGTTCTCTATCTCTTTTTTGTCTCTCTGTATTTTAGGTAAAAAGATCATACTGGTAAAATAAAAAGAGAACGGAAGGAAATCTTTTTTTTTATTATTTCTATAAATGTTTTCATATAATTTAAATTAATTTAAAATCAATTAATTACAGCAATTTAATTTATGTTTTGTTTGCAAGAATCCATTTGTAAACCAATATGGTACTGGATTTTTATTTTGGGGATGCTGAGTTTGTTGATTTTATTTATTTGATATTGTGTTAAATTAAATAGAATATTTCTTCTTCAATAATCTTGGTATTTTGTATTTTGAAACTATTCATCCATTTACTTTGTTATCAGGTTATTAGTATATAACTTAGCAAAACAATTTATTATTTCCTTTCTTCTTTTCTAATTACTGTGAGAAATAGTTTTGTGTATATATACATACTTGTGCTTATATATATATATTTGATTTTGTTCTTTAAATTTTTTCTTTTGATTTATTTCATGATTGTATAAATAAAGTTAGGAACTGATTTTTAAAATCATTAAAGAATAAGCTACTTAGTCAAGGGAGAGAAATCAGTTTTCAATATTAAAAATATAAAGAAATAATAAAAAAAGGAAAAAGGAAATTATCAGAAGCTATCTAGTTATATTCCATTAATATGCCAACTTAAATGAAATAGATAAAGGAAAGTAAGAATTTAAATAGCCCTATCTCAGAAGTTGTATAAGCAATAAATTAGATCTCAAAGAAAAAAATCTATAGGATCATTTCAAGTAAATTCTATAAACTATGCAAAAAATTAATGTCAATATTACATAATCTTTTTGCAAAAATGGAAAAAGGAGAGACAAGACAGAGAAAGTAATTGTGATATATTTAATAAACATTGGTAGAAAAAGAGCCTCAGTGATATATTAAATAAAAAAAGTAAATCTTTAATATCTACATCCTACTGCTATTTCTATTTGCCAGTGAAATGGAAATATAGATAATTGTCTCTTAAGAAAGAAAAATGAGTATTATGTAAAGAGTACTGAAGAAGTGCATAGTGGATTGAGAAGGCTAAACGATATAACAATAGGAAGAAATAAAAGACACCATCAAGATGATATCTGGTATATCACAGGAAGAAAAATAGATTGATCTTATGCAAGAATAGAGGATTTCGTCAGGACAGTCAAAGTGAAAGTGTGAAAGCACTTTAACTTGTTAGTTGGACACCTTGTAGTGAAATTATTGTAGTGTATCATTTGGAATGGAAGACTATGTCTCTGAGGGATCCCTGCTACAACTTCCCAGGACAATTCCCACTTCCTTTGTGGGAGGTGTCAGAGAAAGTATAAAAGAGAGAGTTTCACACCTTTTCACTCTCTACCCTGGAGGAGTCTCTCAGCTCTCTGGAGCCTGGAGGCTCTCTGATCTTGAGCTCTCTCTCAGTGCCTTTTTCCCTTTCTATCTACCTCCTAGTTTTCCTAGACCTTCCCCTTTCTAATTTAAATAAAATCTAGCTATTCTAAACTCTAAAGTTGCTCTCAGATCTTTTATTTGAGCCCCTGAAGGACTCTGACCAATTTCCCCCCTGCCAGAGCTGGGGATGCTACCTTCCTTTCCCTTTTTCTACCTTCCTCTCTCCTTTCTCCCATTCCTCCAATCCTTCTACCTTCCTCCCTTGACCCCCTCACAGTAGGCAACACCCAAGTGTTACACAGGAAGTTCCTGGATAGATAAATTGTGAAATGTATCACTAAAGAGAATTCCCAAGTGAAATATATTTCAGATTCCTTTGATAGTTTTCAAACAGTTATAGTTTTATTTAACTACACTTTTACCCAACCTCCTTACTCTGCTGATTACAAATATTTGAGATACTTTTTTAAATGATTTAACTGAATCAAGATTTACTTCACCTATAAATTAATGTCTCACTCTATCTCACCAGAGAAAGAACTGTGGGAGTAGAAACGCAGAAGAAAAACATAATATTGATTGGGGATATTAACTTTAAATGATCACTCTATTGCAAATATTAATAAAATGGAAATAGGATATGAACAACAATACATATAAAACCCAGTGGAATTGCTCATTGGCTCCAAGGCAGGGGAAAAGAGGAGCAGAGGGAAAGAACATGAATCATGTAGCAATGGGAAAATATCCTAAATGAATTAATTACATAATTTATTTAAATTAATATATCTCAGTTTGCTTATCTACAAAATGAGGGGTGTGAACTACCTTATCTCTAAGGTGCCTTTTGGTCATATAACTGAAACCTTAATAAATTTATCTATTAATAAATTTAGCTCCATTAAAAATGTTGCAGTGACTCTTTTGGGAATTCTATCTCATAATTTTTTGGAATAATTTAAGGCCTGAGAGAGAAATTTATATGGCATTTCTTATCTCTTCAGAATTGTTTGCCCCCCTGGATGATGTTCAGTATACATTACTGGAGAAAATTTCCAAGTTAATCATATAGATTCATTTAAGAGTTTTCAAAAAGCTACCATTTTATTTAATGGTATTCTATTCCCAGCTCCTTTTTCCTTTTGTCCACAAAGGCATTGTGAGAAAAGATATTCAAATGCCTTTACTGTATGTCTAAATTAATATTACCTCAGTTTCTTCATCTGTAAAGTGAATGGTTTAAATTTGATGACCTCAGAGCCCCCCTGAGAAGTTATATAAAACAGTTTGGATATTAGAAGGAATTCTCCAAGAAAATTGCTGCTTCAGTGTTTACTGTTATACCTTCCTAATTCTTTGAATATTTTTATCACATAAATAGATGTATAGATGAATGATGAACATTTTTTCATATATTAATTCAATAAATACAATAATAAGAGGTCTTATAGCTGGAGTCACAATATATTTCTAGTCTTTTGAGGAGCTCTCAAATCAACAAGCTATAAATACTATTGAAAGTCCTCAAGGGGTTCCTTCAAGAGCTATATATTGGTGTCTGAGCTCTTGAAATGGACAGCTACTTAATAATCTAGAGTGGACTGACTATAAATAGCAAAGACATTGAAAATGCTTCTTATTGAAGGGCCAGCTACAAAACATGGCCCAATTAAGCTTTGGGAAGAGCAGAATGGTACATGAATGAGATTGATGCTCTGAATAGACATGGTGAGATTTATGTTTTCTGGTAAAGGTTCCAGATATGATACAGGTACCCTAAGTCCACTGATACACTATTTCATCATCTGTAAATTGCTTGTTAGCCCAATTTCATAACATCTCATTTGGAAGTGACTTTAGAAGTCCCCTATTGAAGCTGATCCTGAAAAAGGATAACCTTTATATCATTCCCTCTACTTTCCTCAAAGGGGATATTCCAGGCTCTCTTACTTAATTTTTCTCTCCTTCAGGTTCAGCATATATAGTTTTTTTGGCTGATCCACATGTTGTATGATCTTTTCTTCTCTCGTTTTCTTGGTCATTCACTTCAAAATACTCTCTGGCTTATCAAAATCCTTTTTGAAATTTGGCGCTGAGAAATAACATCACCGAGAACATAATATCAGAGTACAGTGACAATATCATCTTTTGACTTCTAAACATTCTTTCTTAAAAAAACCTAAAATTTCATTAGTTTTTTTTTTTATGTTTCCATGAACTTCTGATTTATGTTGATCTTATAGTTCATTGAACTACCCAGGTCATTTTTAGGCAAATTAGTAAATTCTCATTTTGTGAAACTGATTTTTTTAAAAAAGTCCAGCTATTGGATATTATTTATGTAAATTTCATCTTATGTAATTTAGCCTATTATTCTAACCAATCACAATCCTTTTGATTTAATGACTCTTTCATGTAATATTTTATCTATCCTGCCTAGCTTAACACTATCTGCAGATTTGATAAATTTAATCTGATAAATTTGATAAATTTAATTAAATAAAAATAAATAAATCTGTGAATTTGATAAATATGTCATGAATTATCTCTTCATAATATTTAATGAGCTTAAGCATAGGACCATGGATAGTTCCCTGTTGCCTATGGACCTCCAATCCCTAAGTGGTTGATGGCAAATAGTCTACTTCAAATAGAACATAGAGTGGGGAGGAAAATCCATGAGATAAAGCTGAATTGCAGTAAATAGGTGACTGTAGAAGGCCTTTAATGCCATGTTGCGAAGTGAATGGACAAGAATAATTGAAATTCTCCTCACTGACTTTTTTCTCAATGCCTGTTCTTGAGCAATAGCAATTAGCTATGACAGCCTGTCCTGTACAACAGGCCTAAAAAAAAAGTCAGTTATTTGTCAATCTGCAGTCCTACAATTACAGAGCAGAGTGTTCTCTTAATGTAAATTGTACCACAGTGGAGAATTAATCTGTCTAAATACGCAACTTGATACACTAAATACACCATACCATTCAGAGGCCTCTCTTGCCCATCTCAAAATGTCAAAAGAGATTTTTGCCTTTTGTAGTACATGTTTACATATTAAGCATTTGATATGTTAGTTTGCACTTCCAAAAATATGAAGTAAAATGTGAGTGTCAAGAAAATGCAAAGATAGGAAGAAATGTAAATGAGTTATGGATGCATATGCATATTATATATCATATTATAGTAATGTTTTATATTTTGATATATTACTATAATATACTATAATATTCTTAATATAATTACTGCATATTAAAATGTATATAGCATATCTATATCATTTTCTTTTGTGTATATATGCTCCATATATATGTACACATATGAATATGTATATACTACAAATGTACACACATATATACACATATTAATTCTTGAATGTCATTAGCTTTCACTAGTCAACTTCTGCAGATCTAAAATTTCTTTCTACAATACCCAGCACAGAACATGATTTTTCTTGGTAAAAACTATTTTAATAATGGTGATTAGCAAGCTGACTTTATCATACTCTTAACATATATTATGGTAGCCAAATAACTATGATATATCTGCCAATTGTCATCATGTCACCTCTAAATAGGGGCTTGCTGCTCCAGTGATCTCGGAAGATGATTTTTTTTCTACCTTTAGAAGCAGAACAGAGACATCTTAGATAGATTTTAGTTCTAGGATAGTTCTATCTTAGATTTTAGTTCTAGGGGCTTTGGATAGAAGATTAATTTTTAACCTGAAAGATGTGATCACAATAAAAAATTATCCCCCGTAGTAATAATTTGTTAAGTTTTTGTTCAGCCTAAGTATATCACTTCTAGATCTAACTTGAGGTTTATGTACATTTCATTAGATTCTCCTTAATGAAAAATATCAAAAATATTTTGGAATGAAACAATATGGTTAAAAACAGGGCTAGTTGAGGCCTGGAACTATTATGATAGGGCCTGGCTGCTCTTTCATTTCACTGTTGTACTAGAAAAATGAAGAGTAGTGGAAAGAGCAATGACTTTGGATCACTTAACCTGACTCCTATTCCTGTTTCTGTCACAACACTTGATCCTGTTACTTAAGCTCTTTGGTCTCAGTTTCCTCATCTTCAAAATGAGGTAGTTGAATTAAATCATAGAATTTTCAGTCATCCTTTGAAAGCAAAAGTATTATGATTTTAAAGTTATAGATACTTCTAAGTTGTGTCACTGAGCAAATCACTAAGCCTCATTTGCTACAATTTCCTTATCTGTAAAATGAGCTGGAGAAGGATATGGCCAACCATATCAGTGTCTTTGCCAAAAAACCCTCAAATGAGGTCACAAAGGTGGGATACAACTTAAATGACAACATCAACATTTGCTAGCTAGAAGGCTAAGCTCTGGAGACACAGAGAAGAGGTTCCTGCCCTCCAACACCTTACATTCTGTTCAGGAGAACAATAAGCATACATGTAATTGGACTAGACACTAGGTCTATTTATCCTTGTCTTTTGTCTACATAGCAGATCCTTGATCCTATTAATGCCAATGGTTCTGTTGAAGTTTCTGTGATGCCCAGTGTTTCTGTTATATTTAATTAAGCAAAGTAGTCTGTGCCCCCTTTGTATTCTAAATGCACAGGCAAACTGTTGCCAAGCACCTCACTTTTAGAAGGAAACCCTCAGGTAAATCTCGACTAGTAAAGCACCTGGCTTCATAGTTAGGAAGCATCTGTTTCTTCAGGACTGGTTCTACATTTTCACTTTTATAAGCTAAAATGTGAATTCAACAAATAATAGTTTTCGGTGATGTAGATTTTTGCAAACTGGAAAACTCCTTCAGTCTGCTACATTTTGCAGTATCTTAGAGAAAACTAAGGAGGTCCATGTTTAATATTTCATAGTAAGGTGCCTACAAATTCCTAAGAGCACCCCATGAAGATTTGTTGTTGTTGAAAGGCAATGAAAGCTAAAAATAATTGTGTTTCTTGGGATCAAAAATATATTTGTGCTTCCAAAGTTATTAACTACTGTAAAAGCTGCATTTCTTGGACTGGGTAATGGAGTGGGGAGTGCTTTTGTGTGTATGTCCATCCATTTGGTCTAAAAATGTGTCCATTTAAAAGCTCTCCAAATGAAATTTCCTGAGAGTTCAGAAATGAAGGAATGGAGCCAAGGACAGAAAGACCAAACAGTGCCAAGAAACTAAAACAGATAAAGCTGCCAACAGTGCATTAAGCCTATGTACAAAGAAATATGGCGTATGGTGCACTGTCCTGCCAGCTTCAAATTGGTCCCCAAGTTTCTGTCACATTCAGATGTGGGCAAAGTATTATAACGGAATAGAGCAAATTGAATAGGCTGGATTCAATAGTGTGCACTGCAGAGAAGTTCCAGTGATAGGTCAATAGTTCTGACTAACAAGGCTTTAGAAGATGAATTCCAGATAAAAGAGAAGTTAAAGAAAGTACTAAGTTAGAGGAAAGAGAAGCATCTAGATAGAGGCTTTTTATTACTCACATTCTCTTGTAGCAATAATTTAAATTCAATATCTAACTTGAAGAGGAATAGCTTTATAAGAAAACTCATTTTTATGTTTAAAACACGTGGTGCTCACTCTATAAAATAAAATACACATTAGTTCTTAGTCACCGAGGAATATTCCAAAAGAAAGCCCACAGAAGTGATAGTTTCAGACTGCCCATGTGTTCCCTTACCAATTCAATCAGGTATCTCTTAAGTGAGCTCAGATATGCCAATCCTGACAAAATAACATTTTTCTCTAGTTTCCAAGTTTCATACTGAGCTCACATTGAGAAACAATGGCACACGCTTTTCTGCATAAATGAAAAAAAATAGAGACTCTAGAAGCAACCTGTTGTTTGATTGTTGAAGGCAAAGAAGTGGATGCTTGTGGCCCCCCAATCATTTTTTAAGTTATGAGGACAATATTAAAACAGTAACTTTTATGATTATACCTATAACTGTATGTTGGAGAGTGGGAAAGGTGCTGGGCCTGAAATTTTAGAGATCTTTATTCTGTGTAATTAGAATTTGCTCCACAGGACTCTCTTTCCAAGCATCCCATTTACATATCTACATTATGTACTAACATAGGGAAGATTTAAGTTTTATGTAGCTCCTCCCTCTCTCTTTTCCCAGGAACACTGTTTTGGAGGCTGGGGAAGAGCCAGGCAGGAGAGGTTTACTCACATGGTCATACTTAAGTTTTGTACTATGTTCTTTTATTTCTTCTGCATCAATCTCATAAAATATAATACTAATTTACTAATCAATCTCATAAAATATAATACTTGGAGTTATTGGATATTAATGTAAATCTAAATTTTAAAACACAATTCAATTATTTAGTTGGGTGACCATGGGCAAATCTCAAAACAGCAGTTTCCTTCCTCCAAACTTTTCTATTTCTGTTGAGGACACTCACCAATCACCCTGGAATACAACCCCAAGATGTGCTAGTCAGCTCAAACTAGCTACTCAGAGCAGACTGGCAAAATTTCAGTTTTGGTCAGCCAGTTAATAAACATTTATTAAGCACCCACTATATGCTGGGAATACAAAGAAAATGTGAGCATTTATATCTGAGAAATCAGCAAACAATACCAGAGTTCAATTTATTATTTTTTGACTGACTAGATTTAAAAACAAGTGAGGGAGAAAGTATTCATAATACAGATTTAACATAAAAGTATGTCATGTATGCATTTTTTCTCTTGGGAGAGCTGATTGCTAAGTATCTGCAAGCTCACTTCTTTGTACAACCTTAGCGTCTGCTATTCTTCATTCTCTCCCAAATTCTCACATCTAATCACTTGCAAAATTTATCAATTCTACCTTCACAAGCTATCTTCCATCCATCCACTTATTTCTATTCATATGCTCAAAAAGCCATCATCACAGTTGAGGAACTCTTCACCTCTCACCTAGGCTAGTATAATGACCTACTAATTCTCCAAGCTTCTCCTTTTTTTGCTTCTTATCTATCTTCTCAATTAAAATCATCCTTTCAAAGCACAGATCTGACTATGTTACTGCCATGCTCATTTAATCGCCTTCAGTGTTTCATTAATATCACAATCTAAAATAAAAACCCAGTGGTATTGAGTTACAACCATTTGTTGATTATTTTCTCTACCCTAGGCAATAAGACTATAAAGTCTAAAAGAAGGTAGTCTCTACCCTCAAGGACTTTGCATTCTATCGGATTCATGTACACAGATGAGGATATATTACATATCCACAAAATGAGCACCAAATACTTTTGTGTAGGGGCTGTATTAATTCATTCAACCACAAGCAGATTTGTTTGCTTGGATCAGATGATATGTAAGAGATACTAATGTTTGGTAACTTTGGAAATACAGATTACAGCCAGATTGTAGATTTGATTAAACTTCTCCTCAGTGAAAAATTCCTGAGTTTGGCAACTGAGAAATTTAGAGGTAGCTAATTAAGTTTCTTGAGTATGAGAAAAGTTGCATTTATATGTTAGGATAATGAGTTTGGTTTAATGGAGAATAAATTGGAGAAAAGAGGCTAGAAAAGAGAGAATGATTAACAAACTATTGCAATTGTCCAAATAAAGAATAATAAGTGTCTGAATTAGAAAAAAGGCTATGTGAATGCAGGGAGGAGGGGGAATGGAACAGAGCTGGTTATGAGAACCATTGTGAAGGACTCCACAATTGATTGGATAAGAAAGGTGAGAGTCCAGGTTGACTTTGAGGTTTCAAACTTCTGTTACTTGAAAAGAACTCTGTTATAGTTTTTAACAAAAATAGAAAAGCTTAAAAAAACAATTAAAGCCCACCAGCATTTAGCCTCAGCTTATCTTTTCAGTTTAATTTTACTTGGACTTCTTTATTCACTCTCTATTCAAAAGAGACTTGATACTTGATATTTCTCAAATTGATCATTCCATCTCCAATCTCCATGCCTTTACATATTCCTTCTTACTTACTTGCAAAGTGCTTTGCATGTATTATCTCATTTGATCCAAACAGTATTCCTATGTGACAGATACTATTGTCTGCATTTTACAGATAAGGAAACTGAGGCTGAGAGTGGTTAAGTGACTTGTCCAGCTAATAAGTATATGCAATAGGCTTTAAACTCAGGTTTTTGACTCCAAATTCAGTGCAACCTACCTACCTTTCATAAATGTTCTTCCTCCTCGCTTTTGCCTCTGAAAATTATAATCTCTCTTTAAGTTTTGCTGAGGTCCCACCTTCTATAAAGAGATTAAAAAAATATATTTTTATACATTGATACAATTTTAATAATAATTTTCTGACATTTTGCCATATATTTTCTCTTATTCCCTCCCCATTTGCATTTCTCTAATAATGATTTGGTTTGTTTCATATGCCTCATGATTCATATGACTATACAAGATACTTTGAAAAATATCCATTTATTTAAGCTTCTTGAGGTTGATATTTGGATACTTAGATTCTGGTTCCCATTGATGGAAAAAAAGGGCTTCAAGAAAATAAACTGTATTAAAAATATTTCAAACCAACAACAAAAACAACCGGATGATTTTTATTGTACAAGACAAATAGAAGGGTACTACATCCAGAGAAGATAGGGGACAATTACTTCTTGATTTCCTTCTCCTTGGACAAAGTCTTGATCTCCTTTTTTGTAACCTATAGATGCCATTCCTATTGCTTCCTTGCTTTCTTAGTCTTGGATCTGCAAGCTTCAGCCTGTTCAGTCATGAGCTTTATCTGGGTCTTCTCTGGCTTTAGTTTATGAATGTTCTTATAAGGATCCACTTTAAAAAAATTTAAAAACATTTTAATTGTTTAATTTCTTTATCTTATGATTCCCTGTTCATGTCATTTGTTAACGTGGGATTTCTTTGTATTCTTATAAATTTCCCTTAGTTTTCTATATATTTGAGAGATGAAGCCTTTGCCAGAGATATTTGCAATATTTTTTATCCAATTTGTAGTTTCCCTTCTAATCCTGATTGCAATTCTTTCATTTGTGAAAAAATTTTAAAAATTTAATGTAGTCAAAGTTATCTATGTTATAGCTCATAATGTTGTCTCCATTTTGTTTGGACATAAATTCTTTCCTTAACAATAGAGTTGAAAAGTAAAACTATTTCTTCCTCCCCTAATTTGTTTAATGTAGTAACTTTATTTCTAAATCATGTATACATTCTGATTTACCTTGTTATATGACATGAGGTGTTTGTTGGTTCATGCCTAGTTTTTGTCATACTCTTTTCTAGTTTTCTCAGAAGTTTTTGTTGAATAGTAATTCCTTCTTCCAAAAGCTTGGATCTTTGTATTTGTCAAACACTAGGTTACTATGGTTATTTTTATAGGATAATTCTTTTTTTTTAGGATGATTCTAGTTGTTAAAGCTTTCTCTCTCCCTTTGTCCCATTGTCTTGTATACATGTGTATTTATTGTGTCCCCAGTGGAATGCAATCTTTGATGTGCACATTTTTTTAATCTGTGTATTCCTGTTCCAGTATGAAGCACAGTATCTTTCACAAAGAGTGTGTTAAACAAATGCTTGTGATTGTGTGCTTTGTTACAGTGTCCTTGTGAGATACATCACACAGGAAAATGCAGTTTTGTATACACATAAATCAGTATATAAATATAGACTATTAAGAATCTCATATTAGACATTTATAATTTTTAACTAATGAATTTCAGTGGAGATCTGTTTTTCTTATGCTGATGGAGACCTATCATCTCTGGCTGCTTGAAGCAAAAGAATGGTATTTGGGGGGGGGCAGCTGGGTGGCTCAGTGGATTGAGAGCCAGTCCTAGAGATGGGAGGTCCTGGCTTCAAATCTGACCTCAGACACTTCCCAGCTGTGTGACCCTGGGAAAGTCACTTAACCACTATTGCCTACCCTTACTGCTCTTCTGCCTTGGAGTCCATACACAGAATTCACTTCAAGAAGGAAGGTAAGGGTTAAATAAAAAATAAAAAAAGAATGGTATTCGATATGTCCAAAGCTCATACAGAGTTATAGACTCACTATCTAAGTTTCATTTGCAGACTCTGCCTGCTATCTTAGCAATTTTAAGCAAGTTACTTAAATTATTTGGACTTCAGTTTCTTCATCTATAAAATAAGGGGAATTGGCTAGTGAACATCCATATTCCCTTCAGGATTAGATCTATGAACAGTGATTACTAAACACAATTCAAGCTTCCAAACTGGTGCCCTTTTCCCCTCATATTAGCTCTTTTCTTTTCCTTCTGCCACACTTCTCAATTTCATGGATTCAGAGTCCTCCCTGAGTACGTTTTCTCTTGTTCCCTAATCCCCTACGATCATCTTTAATGTCACTCCTCTTAATAGTTTTTCCTCCCTTCTCCTGTTCCACAGTAGGTTAATTATACTGTTATCCTTTGGGCCAGCTCTCTGGAGCCTTGTGCCCCAGAGGTTTCCTGCTTTATTTCTTTTAGTGTCTATTCGCGAACAATTCTTCCAGAAAAGTGTACAAAAGGAGTAATTGGGGAGCAATGAGGAGTCAGCTATATTTGCTATTCCAGCACCTTACAAATAGAGGGAAAGGGAGAGGAAATGGGAATCAATCAATCAATCAATTAATTAAGTCTCTCTCCTTTGACAGATATTGTACTAAGGGTTGTTTGTGTCTGCATAGGCAAAAAAAGGAAATGATGCCTGTCCTCAGCAGCTTACATTTTACCAAAATGTGCATATTGAATTAGATAATGAGGCTGAAGTGCTTGCAAATCTTCAAGCATTATATAAATGTTATGATTTTTAACTATTACTAATTATTTATATTATTATATTTTATATTATTATATTTTAACTATTATTATAGTTTAACCATTATTATATTTTAACTATTAACTATTATAACTATTATTTTAAACTGTTATTATAAGTAACAATAACTATTATTATTTAACTATTTAAAAACTATTATTATTTTAACCATTTAACTATTTTCAACTGATTTTTCATGTATTTGAAAATGCTAGAGGCAGCTGTAAGGCCCAGTAGATGATGTCAGACTTGGTCTAAGGCAGTGGTTCCCAAACTTTTTTGGCCTACCGCCCCCTTTCCAGAAAAAAATATTACTTAACTCCCTGGAAATTATTTTTTAAAATTTTAATAGCAATTAATAGGAAAGATAAGTGTACCTGTAGCCATCACCGCTTTCCAGGATTGCTGCAGCACCCACCAGGGGGCAGTGGTGCCCACTTTGGGAATCACTGGTCTAAGGGAAGACCCAAATTGAAATCCTATCCCAGATATTTATAAGATGTATAACCATGGAAACATCATTTAACCTCACTCAGCTTGAGTTTCCTCATTTATAAAAATGAAGATAACAATGCCATTGGATTATTGTGATGACTAAATGATATAGCACATATATATAGCCCTTTGCCAGTCTTAAAGTATTGAATAAATATTATTATTACCCCTATAAAATACATAAGCAATAAATACAAGGTAATTTGTATTAAATAGCAATATCAATGGAGATGGAGAAAATTTTCATGTACATAGTCAGTAGCCATTTGGAGTGAGTTTTGATAGAAGTAGGGATTCAAAGAGGTAGAGGCAAAGGGGATAGGCATTCTAGGCTTGGGGCACTTTGGGCCTTGGAAGAGAATTATTGACAAGTCTCAGAGATGGGAGATGCTGTTTTTTTTTAATAAGACTAGCAAGAAGATTATTTTGAAGCATGCCAGTTACCTACAATCTAGTTTATCAGGTCTGCTGAGACAGTTTAACTGGAATGTGGCTACTGCACATGCTACAGCTTTTGGGAGCCACAGGTGAGAGATGGGGGACAGGTGACCGTCGGAGGTCAATGAGCAGCCCTGAAAAGGGCTCAGCAAACCCTCAGACCAGGGGTGCCAGTCTTCCCTGAACACTGCATACACACTTCTCAAACTCAGTGGTGAGGAAGAGGGATGTCTATTCTTAGTATGCGAAGACTCGACCTGGCAGAAGGGATGGATAAGAGTAATTTGTTGCCACATCCAGCAAATACCTTGGAGCACTTGACTAGACATCAAAGACCCTGAGGCAGTGGTGGTGAGCCTTTGAGAGACCAAGTACCGTGCCCTACCTCCCCACACACACAGGGGAGGAAGGAAGTCCTCCCACTGGGCTGCTGGGCAGAGGGGCAGGTGAAGTGAAAAAATGTCATCAGACATGGAGGAGAGGGGGAAGGAGCAGCTCTGCTTGAGACCCTCTCACTTTCTAGTAATGAACTCTGTGGGGTTGTGGGGCAGGATGGGGGCATGTACTCACAAATAGTGTTCTCCTGGCCATTTTGGACATGTGTGCCATAGGTTCGCCAGCAAAACCCTAAGGTAATGCCTTACCAGTCAACTTGACTTGCCCCTGGACTTCAGTGACTGGAAGAGGGAGTAAGGTTCACAACTTTGTGCAACTCTGCTTCATTTAAATCCAATTCATGTGCCAGTCAAGACATCATCTATGCAGGTCATTAGTCCTTTTACAAAAAGAAGGATGAACAACAGTACCAAGATGGGAACTTTGGTTAGACTATAGAGTGCATGAAAGGAAGCTATGTATATCTAGCTTATAGCCAGATAGAGACTTCACTTAAATGTCAAACAGAGGAGTATGGTGCCATGGATTGTATTGAGTAGAGCAATGATATGGTCAGGCCTGGACTAGATGAAAATCACTTTGGCAGTTTTAAGAGGACTTTTTGGAAAAGGGAAGCACAGATCATAGAAACATGAGGCAATAAAAATTATACAAAGACTCTTACTAATTGGGGAATCAGATTTAGGACCATTTCTATGTGTGTGAGTATATGTGTATGTCTGTGTATGTACCTTTTAACTTGTGTATATCTTATGAAACTATTGCCTAAACTTCCTTTTAATATGGTCATCCAGGCCAGTCATTTGTTTATTTCTTTCCTGGCTGCATTTCTTTGGATTTTTCTATCCTGTCCTTCAGCACAGTATCTTCCTTCTTCCAACCCACCACTACCCCCAATTTTCAATTTCCTTTACTATATTATGTACCTCCACTTAATTATAAACTTTTTGAGGGGAGGGAAACCACCTTTCTTTCTAGCATTAAACACAGTGTCAGATACAATAGGTTCTCAATAAATGTTTATTGACTGACTGAATGTCATTAATGCTATTTATAGATACTGTAGATCTAAAGTACACAAGAGAAAAACACTAAAAATTAATTTGGCTGTGTTAAAAGCATTATTTTCCTTTAATTACATTCATTTAAATAAAGTATATAATTAATGTGCAGTATTATAATTTGGGCACATCATTTAACAGGTTTCAAAATAACTTCCTTGTATGTTTAATTTCAACCCTAAACAATATTCATATATTCAGTTTTTATGTGATGTGATCATTTGGCATTGTTGTACACTAATGACTTACAAAAAATCAGAGATAGTGCTGAGTAGGAACTCAATGAGTTATTTATCAGAAAAGATCTTTTTAAAGGAATAGAGTTTCCTATGGCCTTTGCGAATATATTAAGCTATTTGGGGGAGGAAAAAGATAACTTTGATAATAACATAGAGTGACCCACATCTCCCAAAATATTTCCTCAGAAACTGTATCAATAAAGTTGTTTATTGTAAAGTAGATTGTATTTTCTGATAGGAGCAATGCTAAAAAAATTCTTGTGGTTGCCTCAGCACTATCTACATACTGAACATAGTTTACCCAGTCTTTAAATTCTAGTCCAATTGGACAACCTATTGTTTCCTGAATAGAAAGCCACCAGCTTCCCAGCTTTTTTTTCTTTTTAAACCCTTGTACTTTGGTGTATTGTCTCATAGGTGGAAGAGTGGTAAGGGTGGGCAATGGGGGTCAAGTGACTTGCCTAGGGTCACACAGCTGGGAAGTGGCTGAGGCCGGGTCCGAACCTAGGACCTCCTGTCTCTAGGCCTGACTCTCACTCCACTGAGCTACCCAGCTGCCCCCAGCTTCCCAGCTTTTGCACAGACATTCTCTCTCTCTCCTAATCTCTGCCTCAAAGATTCTCTAGAAATGAAAAAAAAAGAGGTTCAAAATCTAATTGAATCAAATCATTCCTTTAAATATAGAATTAATCTATAAAAGCTAATGACTTCATGAGACATCAAGAAACAATAAACAACATCAAAAAGAATTTAAAAAACCAGAAGAAAACATTAAATAGCTAATTGAAAAAACAAAATGACCTGGAAAATAGATCCAGGAGAGACAATTTAAAAATTACTAGATTACCTGAAAGATATGATTAAAAAAGACTAGAAATCCATAACATTATAATAAATTATCAAAGAAAATTGCCTTGACATTATTGACCAGGAAGGTAAAAAAATAGAAATGGAAAGAATCTACCAATTTTCTCCTGAAATAAATCCCCAATTTGACCACTCCCAGGAATATTATAGTCAAATTCAAAAGTTCTTAGGCCAAGGAGAAAATACTGCAAGAAGCCAGAAAAAAATTTGAATATTATGGAGCAACAATTAGGCTTACAAAGGACTTAATTAACAAGCCTCCACTTTAAAGGATTGGAAGACTTAGATCATGATATCCCATAAGGTAGAAGAACTAGGTTTACAGCCCAGAATCATCAATACAGCAAAATTAAGCATATACTTTCAGGGGGAAAATGGATATTTAATAAAATGAAGATTAAAAATATGAGTTAATAATTTAATAATGAAAATTTCTAAGCATTCCTGATGAATGACTTTTATAGAAAATTTGATGTCCATATACAAGATTAAAGAGAAGCATAAAAAGGTAAATGAGAAAGGAAATCTAAGGGGCTCAATAAGTCCAAATTGTTTATATTCCAACATGGAAAGATGATATTTGTAATTCTTAAAATGTTATCAGTATTAGAGTAATTAGAAGAAGTCTACAAAGGGAGAGAGTGTGAGAGTAAGATAATTAGGATGATATGATAATCCAAAAATATCAAATGGTGAATAAAGGTATATTTGTGGTATAGATATTGATGATGGAATACTATTGTGCTAAAGAAATGATAAGCAAGATTAATTTTTTAAAAGCTGGAAAGATCTACAGCAACTGATGGAGAGTGAACTAAGGCCAACCAAGAGAACATTGCACACAGTTAATAGCAATATTGTATGATCAACAATGAAAAATTTAACTAATCTCAGCAATACAATGATCTGGGATAATTCTGAAGGATTTAGGACAAAATATGCTATCCCCCTCCAGAAAAAGATATTTTGGAGTCAGATGTGGATCAAATCATACTGTCTTTCACATTAGTTTATTTATGGTTTTGTTTTCAGGTTTAGGTTTTGTGAGTATCCTCTTATGGTCAAAATGGAAGTATGCTTTGCATGACAAAAGCTGAATAACCCAGATCAAATCACTTGCCATCTCAAAGAGAGGGAAAGGAAGGAAAAGAAGGAAGCAATTTGGATCTAATAATTTTGGAAAATGTACATTGAAAAATCATTATTAATATAATTGGGAAAATAAAATATCATTGGGTAATAGCATAAAAAAGAAATTAATAAGAACATTACATTACATTACATTACATAAGGTTCTGTTCAAAATAAAATATTGTTATTTAAAAAGATAAATGTCTGTTAATTTAAATTGAATTTTCAAGTTATGATTCTGAACTATAGGGCAATAGGACGTATGATTATAATGCCTCAATCTAGTCTAGAAATTCCTAATTTTTTTTATCAGGGAACTCTTGGACAATCTAATGAAACCTATAGACCAACAATCCCTTCCTTCTCAGATGAATACTTTTTAGATGCATAAAGAAATACATAAGGTTATAAGGAAACTAATGATATTGAAATGTAATCATCAAAATATGATTTTTTTCTATCTAAAGGTCACATATCCCTGGTTAAGAAGCCTATATAATCCAACATTCTTTTTTAACAGATAAGGAAACTTTCATCTGAGAACTGCCTATTCATATCCCTTGACCATTTGTTGATTGTTGAATGGCTTGATTTTTTGAAAATTTGACTTAATTACTTATATATTTGGGAAATTAATTTTTTGTTATAAAATTTTTCCCAGTTTGTTGCTTTCCTTCTAATGTTGGTTGTATTGGTTTTGTTTATACAAAACCTTTTTAGTTTGATGCAATCAAAATCATTAATTTTACATTTGATAATTTTCTGCATTTCTTGCTTGGTCTTAAATTCCTTCTTTCCCCACAGCTCTGAAAGGTATATTATTCTATATTCACCTAATTTATTCATGATTTCATTCTTTTTTAAAAACCCTTACCTTCCATCTTGGAGTCAATACTCCGTATTGACTCCAAGGCAGAAGAGTGGTAAGGGTAGGCAATGGGGGTCAAGTGACTTGCCCAGGGTCACACAGTTGGGAAGTGTCTGAGACCAGATTTTAACTTAGGACCTCCTGTCTCTAGGCTTGGCTCTCAATACACTGAGCTACCCAGCTGCCCCCCATGATTTCATTCTTTATATTTAAGAAATTTACCCATTCTGAATTTATCTTGCTATAGCATGTGAGATATTGACCTAGACTTGATTTTTCCCATACTATTTGATGGTTTTGCTAACATTAAACCAGCCTTGCATTCCTGATATAAATCCCATTTGGTCATAGTCAATAATCCTTGTGATAACTTGTTGTAGTCTTTTTTTTAATGAATGAAAAAGCATTTATTAAGCACTCCTCTGGTGGCCAGAAAAGTGCTAAGTGTTGGAGATGGAAATGTAAAATCAAAGGTAGTCTCTGTCCTCAAGAAGCTCGCTTTTTCATTGTGGGAAACAATACACACAGGGAGGGTCCCTTTGGCCTAAAAGGTGAAAAATATGATGAATGAGGCTCTAGGGAAATAAATGGCTGGAAATGAATGAAATATGGGCTAGTTGAGGAAGTCTGGTTGTCAGTGAGAACAGTCTGGTTGTCAGATGGAATTTCAAAAAAAATGAGAGAGGTTAAACCTCTAATGTATGATTTCTGGTATAGCTCCTGGTGAGGCTGGTGAGAAGAGGGTCTATAATAGGAAGTGAGAAAGAAAAAAGTATTTTCCTACACAATACAATGGAAAGCACAATAGGCATTGTTTCTAATTCAGTAAGAAGAGTCCTGCACCTGAACTCAGAAGAGATCTGGGTCCAAATATCTGGCTTCAAACACTTGTCAAATGTGTGATCACAGGCAAGTCCTTGATCCTCTCTGATCCTCAATTTCTTCATCTGACAGAGAATGAAATAAAGGGGAAGAAATCAACTCAATACTTTTTCATCTTGCCATGCTCAGATATTGTGAATCAGCGAGGTGTGAATCAGCTAGAAGAAGCATGAGCATTACATTAATGTTATCACAGTAGTAAAACTGTTCATCATTTAGAGAAGAATATGTTGAAACCAAATCTTGCAGGCCAGCACCAGTTAAAAGATGACCAGATAGATTAAGGTGCTCCAAAAGAGGCAGTACTCTTCCCAGAGTTAAAACCCTGAAACCATGATCTGTGATCTCATAACAGCCAGATAAACTGATAAAAAGTAGTACACATCCAGTCTCTAAATCAGATTTTTCACTCCCAGACTAAATTATGTCTTTACCCACAGACTGTGTAGTCCTTGTTGCTTTTCTACAGAATGTAGAAGAATCTGGGAGTAAGGGTATAGTTCTTAATGTGGTCCCAGTACAACAAAAAACATGACCACAATATATAAAGGCAGAAGAAGCACAATGCTGCTGCCAACAAACACTAGTCCTTAGCCCAAGGATGTCCTAATTATAGCAACCAGAAGTGGAACAATTGATATTAGATGCTGTTTCCATTACAGAAAGTCCTTCAACATTTCTATGTCTCCATTCTACAATATCTTCTATGTCAGCCAAATAAGCATCTGAAATTCACACATAAGCAGATCTGAAATTTTCAGAAGAAACAGTACTAGTCCAGTGTCATTAATTATCTCCTTCTTTGCCGAGACTTTCATTAGTTATATCATGCAAACAAGCATATTTGCTGATAGATTGCATAATAATATCTTTACTTCTTCATGTAGTTGATGTGTTTTTGTTTCTACAAGTCTTTAGAATGCCACCTTTATGAGACGACAGGATTTCCAAAACTCTGGAAATCTTCTCTAAAGACAAGTCTATGGTTTTCTCGCAATCTGAGAGATCAAGATGTCCAAGACTCTGACAGCAACCAAGCCAGGACCAATTGTCAAATACAGAGGCTGAGATGTCTGTTTGGGTAAGATCTAAATGCTCCAGGTTGGGGTTAAGTTCTAAAATCTGTCTAATCACTTTTCTAGAAACTGTAGAGCTATATACTAATACTAAAGTTTTTACAGATGTGCCAACATGTTGAAGAACATTTTGAATTAGGCCATGTAGTAAATATTTTTTCATTTGTGTAATATGGATGGCAAGTGATTCTCCTGTAGACTCTTTCGACTCATCTATATCAGCATCTTCATCTGATTCCTGAAGAGCTGGACTTTCATCTTTTTTATTTTTCACCCACTCCTCATCAGGCTCAGTATCAAGTTCAGTTCCTGGACCATTATACAAGTCACCTCTAGTCCCATGAACAGGGTAAAGATGTTTCCTGAAAGATCCAGTTTTAGCCAACTGAGACAATTTAGTGTTGACTTGATTGCATCAACACAACTTCTGAGGATAAAGGTAACTGAAAATTGTCAGCATTACGTCAGAAGAAAGATGGGTAATATTTGTAGAGTAATCTGGCACTTGAGTTTATTTATCTGTTTTGTTAGCCACAGAATACTTAAAAAACTTCTGTCTCTCTTCAGCTTGATTCCAAAGACTAAGCCCTCTAAGAAGCTCCACAGTGTCCTTGTGAGAACAGTGTTGTGAAGAATATTCTTCAGCTCATCATAGGTAAAATATTTCATCAGCATTTCTCTTCTTTCATGTGAGGAAGGAAATCTCTTGTAAAAGCTTCCAGCCTCTCCTTCAGTTGTTTTGCATAATTTAGATCTTTCTTTACATTCTTCAACACTTTCTAAAAGAGACTAAGCATCTTAGGGAATTTGTTGTCAGAGTGCACATTATAAATGGTCTGGCTGCATTGCTGAAGCAAACCAAAAATGTATTCATTCTAAATCTGCTCATGCATTTTGAATTCCTTGTTGCAGTACAGCCTCACCAGCTGCTTCATCCACCAGTGAGGAGTGGTGAATACATCCACCTCTTTGTGGAAGGGAGTCATCTCCTCTACCTCCTCCTTCTCAACCACTATCAATGCCTCTCCATAGACTCCCTCACCTCAGAGCAGAGGAGGCCTCCTCCTATTGTGCCTCCCAAGGTATACCTGCACTGGCACCCATTTGGTCAGGTGCACATGTACTTGCTATAGTCTTTTTGCTAACATTTTATTTAAGATTTTTACATATGTGTTCATTAAGTAGATTGGTCTGGAATTTTCTTTTTCTGTTTTTGGTTTGCCTGGCTTTGGAATCAGTACCATATTTGTGTCCTAAAAAGAATTTGGTAAGACTCCTTTTTTGCTTATTTTGTCAAATAATTTGTATAGTATTGGCATTAGTTGTGTTTAAAATGTTTGATAAAATTCACTTTTGAATAGATCTGGCCCCGGGGATTTTTTCTTAGGAAGTTCCTTGATGGCTTGTTCAATTCTTTTTCTAAGACGGAATTATTTAAGTATTCTATTTCCTCTTTTGTTATTCTAGGCAATTTATATTTTTGTGAATATTCACTCATTTGAACTAGATTGTTATATTTATTGCCATATAATTGGGCAAAATAGTTCTTAATAATTACCATCATTTCCTCTTTATTAGAGGTGAGATCACCCTTTTCATCTTTTACACCATTAATTTGATTTTCTTCTTTCTTTTTTATTAGATTAAATAGTACTTTATCTCTTATTTTTTCAAAGTAACAGCTCCTAGTATTAATAAGTTCAATAGTTCTTTTACATTAAACTTGATTCATTTCTCCTTTAATTTTTAGGATTTCCAATCTAGATTTTATCTGGGGATTTTTAATTTGTTCTTTTTCTAATTTTTTAAGTTGCATGCCCAATTCATTGATCTCCTCCCTCCCTCTATGTTTTGTTGATATAGGCTCTCTGAGATATACATTTAATACTCTGAGTATTGCTTTGGCTGTATCTCATAGATATTGATATGTTGTCTCCTCATTGGCATTTTCTTTTTAAGTCTTTTTAAGTCTTCAGTTTTTCCTCATTGCTTGAACTCTAGTTCTTGGTTATTTCAAGTTTCAGTTCTTCCAAGATGGTAAGATGACCTGTGGGCTGAGAATTCTAAAAGCTACTTCTCAATGCTGATTGTCTTCCTTAGGGCTAGCCTTTATTTATTTTTTTAAATAGTTCATATAGCATTTGAATTTATTATTCTTTTATTCTTTTATTGTTTTATTATTCTTTTATTGTTTGGTAAAATTCACTTGTGAATCCATCTTAAGAGTTTCATTGATAGCTTATTTAATTTCTTTTTCTTAAATGGGGTTATGTATGAATGTTATTTCCTTTTTTTGTTTGTCTGGACAATATGCATTTTTGTAAATATGCATTCATTTCACTTGGATTGTTAGATTTATTGGTATATAACTGTTTTGGCTTCTTCTCTATTGGTGGTAACTTCATTCTTTTCATTTTTGATGTTGCTAAGTGTTTTTTTTCCATATATTTTTTTAAAAAATCAAATAAACCAATGGTTAATTTGTAATTTGTGGGCCTGGTAGCCTGTATATCTGTACTTGGACACTGGTTACTTGGATGCAGGGTGTGGTAGTCTCATTGCTGTATTTCTGGAGTAAGGCCTGTTTCTGCCTAGTCTAGATACTGCATATGTTGGATAGTATTCTCCTCTTGCTTCATAGAGATAGACCTTTCTTTCTTATCTAAGTTGTCTTTGATTGAAAGTTTGTTTTACTCCATCTTTTTTGTTGATTCTGCCACTCCAAATTTGATTTTTTATATTTTTTATCAAATATTTGGTGAATTTGGGACATATCAGAGTTCTTGACTTATTCCTCCATGATAACTCTATTTCCTGATTTGCCTAATGTTTCAAAGGTAATAAAGGACAAACCCAGGAGTTGAATCCAGGTCTTTTGACTATTAAGATTGCATCTTTTCCATCTTAGCACTACTTGAGTTTTCAAAAACTATAAGCATCACTTATAATGTGCCCAAAAGCAAAGATGAAAAGCCCTAAGTCTTAAAGTTACACTAAAATAATACAATTATTGACTATATTAAATACATTTAGTATAAATGTACTATATACATGAATGGTATTTCTCTAACCTACTATAAGCAGCTATATGATGCAGTGGATAGAACACTGGGTTTGTAATTCAGGATTATTCATCCTCAGGTGTTCAAATTTGACCTCAGGCACTTAGTACACTGTGTGACCCTGGACAAATTGCTTAACCCTTTTTGCCTTAGTACCTTACCTATAAATTGATCTTGAGAAGGAAATAGCAAACCACTTCAATATCTTTTCTAAGAAAACCACAAAATGAGGTCACAAAGAGTCAGACACCACTAAAACAATTGAACAACAATAATAACCTATTTTATCTACCTTAGGTCATATATCAAGTCCTATAGAGCCACCTGCCTTGCCATATTCACCAGCATAGGAACAGTACTTGTCTTGAGTTGACCACTATGATCATCCTCCAAACTCTGTTTCCCCAGTAACATTCATCTACTGAACTTTACAACTCTGCTCCAGGGCTAAGTTGTATTATTTGTGGGTGGGGACAGACTCCTTCATCCTAACCTATCTCTGTATGCCTAGGTAATCCTCTATATCCATGTTGGCAAACCTATGGCACATGTGCTAGATTATGCCAGAGAGGGCTGCTGCTTTCTCCCTCTTCACCCATGCCTGAGAACATTTCTTATATGACCTACCTCTCTTTCTAAAAGCTCCAGGAGAATGCTTCTTCCCTCCCCTGTCTGGGATAAAATGGTGGGCTCCCATGGGGCCCAAGAGTTGCAGTTTGGGCACTTGATCTCTAAAAGTTTCTCTATAAATGCTCTATATTCTATTCAGATATTTAGTATTCTTGCCTAGGCTAGCTAGGTAGTAGCAGCCCTGCAACCACACTGATACTTGCTTTTTTTACTCTACATATACTTATTGAAACACCATTCTTCGTATTTGTAGAAAAGGTGAGATAGTTGGTTGCCCAATGGCTCCCGTTCCTAATCCTAGAACTCTCCAAGCCAAAAGGCCAAATCTCCTGTCCTTGACTACTACTTCTCTACTATTAGAATAATGTTGTCTTTCTATTACAATGTAAATTCCTTGAGGGTAAAATATATCAGTCTTTTGTTTTTGTATCCCTAATACCTGTCTGGTATGGATGTAGGCCTTTAAAAGTCATTTCTTTCATTTATTCAAATATACAAAAGATTCCAGTATATATAATACACAGAAAATAAACTTTAACATTTCAACAAAAACCATAATATTGGCTACGATAAAAATTAATAGAATGTGTAATCAGTAATACTTTAGTTAGTTTCCTAGTAATTTAGAAAGGCTTTTTGGTGATGGCAAATATATTGACAGAATTATGCAAGGATTTAGAGGGAGCTAAGTGGCACAATGGAAAATGCTAGGTTAGAGTCAAGATGATTTTATTTCAAATCCTTCCACAAACATTGATTAGTTATGTGATATGAGGAAGGCTATTTAATCTCTTCAACTCTTTATTTCCTTACAAATGGAGATAATAATAGTACTTACCTGAGAGTTTGGTAGGAATCAAATAAGATAACATATCTAAAATGCCAGTCAGACTTTAAAGTGTTAATGAAATACCAGCTATTGTGAGTGGCAGTATTTTCCCTTTTTCCCTCAAAATATTTACTTGTAGCAAAGAGTGATTAAAAATGATACCTTTAATGTCAGAACTGCCTTAAAATATGATAGTAGATACTTAATACATGTTTAATGATCATTCTGGTATTGTTCCTATTCAAACACATTAAAAAGAATAAGGACCTCAATCAGCTTTTTCCTCTTTGATCTTCTCTTGCCTCCATACTTTATTCTAAGCTACAGAAACCACAGTTCTGACCAAATTAAGCAGCAGGAAACAATAAGAACTATTTAATTACTGTACTTAACACTTCATTGACAGTAATCAGAGCCTTTCACATTTCATTAGAAAGCCATAAAAACAGTCACTAGACAATTAGCTTGGATTTTTAAAGAATTTTAAACAATATCGCAGAGGACTGATGACAATATCCTGACTTGGGATCCAGATCTTGTAGGATATAGCTACATCAAAGGGTATAAGTTGTATAGTCCCAGCCATAGTATCAAATAATTTTCTAGAATGGTTGAACCAGTTCACAATTCCACCAATAATGCATTAGTTTCCCAAGTTTTTCACATCCTTTCAAGTATTTATAAATTTCTTTTTCTGTTGTGTTAGCCAATCTGATAGATTTGAGGCATTATATAATAGTTGTTTTAATTTTCATTTCTCTAATCAATAATAATTTAGAGAATTCTTTAAAGATGGTTAAATATAGCTTAGATTTATTTATTTATTTTGGGGGGAAGAAAAAACTTTATTCTGTTTCATTTTCAAGTAAATATATATATATATATATATACACATATAAAATACATGTTAACTAGTCCATATTGGCAACAATTAAAATAATGCTTAATTAAGTTTATTTATTTTTTAAATTTAAAAAATTATTTTAAATATTTTCCTGTAGTTACATGTTTCATGTTCTTTTCCTCTCCCCCAAATACCCCTAACCCACCTTAGCCTACACACAATTCCACTGAGTTTTACATATATCATTGATTAAGACATAATTCAATATTATTGATAGTTGGCCTAGAGTTATAGTTTAGTGTCTACATCCCCAATAATATCCCCATCAGCCCATGTATTCAAGAGGCTGTTTTTCTTCTGTGTTTCTCCTCCCATAGTTCTTCCTCTGAATGTGGCTAGTTTTCTTTCTCATAAGTCCCTCAGCCTTGCTCTGGATCCTTGCATTGCTGCTTGTAGAGAAGTCCGTTCTGTTGGATTGTACCACAGTGTATTGGTCTCTGTGTACAATGTTCTCTTGGATCTGCTCCTTTCACTCTGCATCAATTCCTGGAGGTCATTCCAGTTCACAGGTATTCCTCCAGTTCTTTATTCCTTTGAGCACAATAGTATTCCATCACCAACAGATACCACAATTTGTTCAGTCATTCCCCAATCAAAGGACATCCTCTCATTTTCCAATTTTTTGCCACCACAAAGAGCATGGCTATAAGTATTTTTGTACAAGTCTTTTTCCTTATTATCTCTTTGGGATATTAACCAAGCAGTGCTATGGCTGGATCAAAGGCAGAGACTCTTTTGAAGCCCTTTGAGCATAGTTCCAAATTACCATCCAGAATGGTTGGATCAGTTCACAACTCCACCAGCAATGCATTAATGTCCCAATTTTGCCACATCCCCTCCAACATTCATTACTCTCCCCTACTGTCATTTTAGCCAATCTTCTAGGTGTGAGGTGATACCTCAGAATTGTTTTGATTTGTATTTCTCTAATTATTAGAGGTTTAGAACACTTTCTCATGTGCTTATTGATAGTTTTTATTTCTTTATCTCAAAATTACTTATTCATGTCCCTTGCCCATTTATCTATTGGGGAATGGCATGATTTTTTGTACAATTGATTTAGCTCCTTGTATATTTGAGTAATTAGACCTTTGTCTGAGTTTTTTGTTATAAAAGTTTTTCCCAATCTGTTGCTTCCCTTCTAAATTTGGTAACATTGGTTTTGTCTGTACAAAAATTTTTAGTTTAATGTAGTCAAAATTATTTATATTACATCCTGTAATTTTTTTTCCCAACTCTCACTTGGTTTTAAAATCTTTCCTTTCCCAGAGATCTGACAAGTATACTATTCTGTGTTCACTTAATTTACTTATAGTTTCCTTCTTTATATTCAAGTCAATGCAGAAGAGTGGTAAGGGCTAGGAAATGGGGTTTAAGTGACTTGGCCAGGGTCACAGAGCCAGGAAGTGTCTGAGGACAGATTTGAACCTAAGACCTCCCCTCTCTGAGAAAGGATCTCAATCCACTGAACCTATTAGCTACTGCCAATCACTTTTTGAGAAGAGATCCTAAAGGGATAACTCCAATGAATATTTCAGCCAAATTCCAGAACTCCCATGTAAAGGAGAAAATATTGCAAGTAGCAAGGCTTGGAACACAATATACTAGAGGGCAAAGGAGCTAGGACTTCAATCAGAATCATTTACTCAGTTAAACTGAGCATAATACTGCATGGAAAATAATGAATATCCACTGAAATATTCCTGATGATCAGAGCAGAATGGAAAACTTGACTTTCAAATATAAGACTCAAAAGTAACATAAAAAGGTAAATAAATAAAAGAAATTAAAAAAGACATTCAATAAGGTTAAAAATTTTAGCTTCCTACATGGGAAGATGATTCTTGTAACTACTAATAACTTTATCATTATTTGGGCAGTTAGAAGTAGTATACATAGTAAGAAAGCAAGGGTGTGTGTTGAATAGCATAGGGTAATATATTTAAAAAGAATTTAGTCCTGAGAAAGTAGAATGCATTGGAAAAGGGGGAAGGAGAAATAGAATGTGGAAAATAAATTATGTCACATAAAAGAGGCATGAAATAGAGGAGGGGAAAATGGGGGAAGTGGGGAGGGAACCATTTGATACTTATGCTCATCAGAATTGGCTCAAAAAGAGAAGAGCATACACAATCAACTGGGCATAGAAATCTATTTTACCCTATAGGAAAGCAAGAGAGGAAAGGGATAAAAGAAGAGGGAGAACTTTGATATGAAAGAAGGCAAATTGGGAGATATGTTCATCAGAAGTTAGAAAGAAAAATATAAATGATGGAATAGGATGAAAAGTAATACACAATAATCATGATGATAAAAAATTACATGTTTCTTATAAAGAACATTTCTCAAATACATAGAGAAATGAGTTGAATGTGTAAGAATGAGTCATTCTCTGATTGATAAATTGTTAAATAATATTTGCAGATAGTTCTCAAAGTAATTAAAGCTATCTAAAGGCATGAAAAAATCTCTAATTTGCTATTAGAGAAATGCAAATTAATACAACTCTGAGGTACTACCACACACTTATTTGATTGACTTATGACAGAAAAGGAAAATCACAAAACTTGGAGAGGATGTAATAAAATTGAAACACTAATGCACTGTTGGGAGAGATATGAATTGATTCAATCACTCTAGAGAGTACTATGCACAAAGGAACTTTAAATCAGTACATGCCCTTGGTGATACCATTACTAATTTTGTGTCTCAAGGACCTAAAAACAAAAAAGGGGAAGGACCTATATACAAAAATATTTAAAACAGCTCTTTTTGTGGGGGCAAAGTTTTGCAAAGTGAGGGTATTTTAATCAATTGTGCAATAGCTGAATAAGTTACAGTATATGACTGGAGTGTGAATTAATTAGAAATTTTATATCTTTAGACTTCATCTCCCAGCATCCCTTTTCCCTTCATCCTCACATTTGGTGTCTTTACATTATTGTTTATGTAGTTCTGTAACTCCTCTCTCTCTTTCTTTTCCTCGTGTGTGCGGTTTGGGTGAACTTCCTCTTGACTCTAGACTTTAGTTTCCCTTTTGCTTCAAGTTAAATTTAATAAATCTTATTAAATATAATACTTGGAGTATTTTGGATATTAATTTTAAAGCTTACAAGTAGAATATTTTTGTGTTGTAAGAAATGACAAGCAGGAAGAGCTCAGAAAAACCTGAAAACTTGCAAGACCTAAAGCCTAATGAAGTAAGAAGAAACAAGAGAACATTGCACACAATGTCAGCAATATAATGATCTAAAACAATCTCTAAGAACTCATGAAGGAAAAAAAATGCAATCTGCTTCTAGACCAGTGGTTCCCAAACTTTTTTGGCCTACCACCTCCTTTCCAGAAAAAATATTACTTAGCCTCCTGGAAATTAATTTTTTAAAATTTTAATAGTAATCAATAGGAAAGATAAATGCACCTGTGGCCATCACTGCTTCCCTGGATCGCTGCAGCCCCCACCAGGGGGCGGTAGCTCCCACTTTGGGAATCACTCTTCTAGAGAAAGAGCTTTGGAGTATAAGTTAAAACCAAGGAAAACTTTTTTCAATTTCTTAATTTTTTGTTTGTTTCCTTCCACAAAAGAATGAAAATATGGAAAAATATTTTATATGATTACAAATGTAAAGACTTTATTGGGTTGCTTACTATCTAATCATCGTTGGGGGAATGTAGGGAAGGAGAAAATTCGAGACTCACAATTCTTTTTAAAATGTTGGATATTTTTTACAAGTAAAATCATCCTTAATATTGAGTCATTCAATAGAACACACACACACAATAAATGCTTATTGACTGAAAATTCAAAAGAAATTTCACTATGCAGCAAGGATACAAAATAATTGCAGTAAAAAGTTTCAAATGTTATTAAACTATGAACAGTTGCATTTTTTACAAGGATAGGCCTTAAATGCCAGAACAAAAGCCTTGAAATTTCTTAATGTGGAGTTAACCTTGACTCAGCTTCTTATTGTCAAGACTGCTGCATGAAATTTTGTAATATCTAGGTTTAGTCACAATTGAGATATTAATTTCATTTCCACATTTCTTCTAAATGTGAAATAGCAAATTTCAAAGTGTTTTTTTTTGTTTGTTTTTAAATGTCATTTGATGCAGAAGAGAAGTGTGGAATCTTCAAACACATGACTGAGTGTCGATTATGGATACATAATTTGTTTTAAATCATCCTGAGAGAATACTGAATAGGGAGCACGTCAGTTTATAATAGATTATGTTGATTGGTTTTGCTGGCAGATGTGAGAGAATATCATTGCTCATTATATGGTAGGCTTAATTGGTTTTTTCCTGAATTACGTAGACAATATTCTCTTAATCTGCTCACACACAGGGTACTTAAAATCAAAATCCTTGAATTATTGTTTAATTGTCAACATTTTTCAGATAGTGGTTATTTTCTGGGATTGCTTTATGATAAAAAGCTTGTTTGTCCTTTACATGGGAATTAATGATAGGTAGAAAGGTCATTTGGATATGTTTAATATTATCTAGTATTAGCTTCTTGGAATTAACAAATTATAAGACTGAGAGTGGTTCAGTTTTTTTATATGCAAATGTTATATTAAAATAGAATCCTAAATTAGAATTAAAAAATTTTTTTGTTTATCATTTTTTATATCACGGAAACATCTGATGAAAGATTTCAGTATCTCGGTACTCAGACACTTTCCTGAAAAAAACCATTCATTAAAAAATAAGTCAGAAAGATTTTTGAAATGTATTTTGGTCGTTTTAAAGGAAACAATTGCAGAAATACTATGAATATGTTGTAGTGCCTTTTCATCTTCCCTTTCTAGCACCTACATGGAAAATTATGACTTTTTCCCAAAATATTTTTTTCAATACCTAATATAAATTAGAGTTTGTATCATGATAAAATACAAGTAAGGGCAAAGTAGAATAATTTTTAAAAATTAATAATAGACACAGACAAAATAATAATGATAATAAATAATTAGACTTTATATAATGTTTCAAGTTTCACAAAGGGCTTTAGATATTAACTCATTTAATCCTTACAACAAATCTATTAGACAGATTTAATTATTGTCCCTAATTTTTAGAATAAGTATCCAAAGCTGAGTTTAGTGACTTGTCCAGGATAATACACGTAATAAGTATTCAAACTTAGCCCCCTCCCCCTCATTCCAACTCCTTGAATCTAAATCCAGGACTCTATTACACTAGACAGACACATACATCTTTTTATGTGTCAATATTAAAGATTACATCTTGGCCAACCCTGGCAGCAGTCTAGTTTTCATAATATAATTAATGCCAATATCAAAAGCAAAGTATTAATCATTTGGTTATACCATTATATTAGCAGAAGGAAGCCTTCAAAAATGAAACTGTTTTCCTTAATACACAGCTCTACTGAAATTCATTGATCTTATAACAAAAGACAATCATTGTATTATATTTTATTCACTCCTAATCACGTGTCAATTTTGCTCTGAAAGACATGACAGAAAAAATAGGAATGTGTATATATAATGTTCATCGTATAGTCACAGATATATTGGATAATTAAACTTCATAGTGACTGTTTAATTTGGGGGCCTAGTAGCTATATTTATACCCAGTGTAATTAAATTTGTTACTATTTTAACAAAGTATTTGTTGTCTTTTTTTTGCAATCAACTAGAAAATGTAAATCATACTTACACATTTCTTCTTAGTTAATGAGGTTGATGCGAGTGAAAACAACTTCAGATTTCCTTTCAGTTCCATACTTCTGCTTATTGTCTTACAACATAGCTCATTCTTTTTTTCCAAGTCCATGTTCACAACTTTAACTTTTGTAGTCTACTCAACCAATATTCTTTTTCAATTATTCAATAGTTGCTAAGTTGTCTTGAAACATTTTTCTGTTAATGTTGAAACTGCCATTCAAAATACTTTAAAAGTACGGCAAAGCACAAAATGTTATTAAAATTGAGGAGAAGTCATGTTTGCTTTGATATGCTTTATATAATATTTGTTAGAACATGACTGGATTGCATGTTCAAAGCCAGAATTTGTCAAGTAAGTGATACACTATCTGAATAATGTGACACTTTTAAAGAAAGAAAATTATTCATATTTTTTAAAAAAAGGATTGGTAGGGAAAATCTGCTAAATGATTAAACTTTTTTTCTATCCAGTTAATTTCATAGGAGTTTTACATTTCTTTCATGAGGAACTTGAATGCTTTGCTTTTCAAATGAACTGCCTAGCACTACCATCATTTTCATATAGAATTGTTCGATATTTACCATATATCTGTTTAGAAATCAAAAAGCAGTTTTGTGTAGTAGAAATAATTTAGAATTTGGAATCAAGGAACTTGTGTTCAGGTCCTCAGTCTGTCATTTGTTAAATCTAAGAACTTGAACAAATCATGTGATCACTTTAAACATTTATCATTTCACACCTCTAAAATAAGGATGCTAAATTGCAAAATATTCCTTAAGTTCCCTTCCAGCATTAAAATTATTATCTGAAGTTTCATACTTGATTGAATTGGTGACCCAATCAAGATAGTTATTCCCTCTAATGGAGCAGATAACATTCTATTTTTTATAATCATTCAAGTCACCCTGCACAATCTTTTTCTATGTTCTTTCACATGTCTTTTGCAGATGTATACATATAAAAACATGAATAAATATGTATACTCATTAATATATTTGTGTATATGTGCATCTATAAGTATATATAATTTATTTTCCTGCTCATGAATTATAAAAGAAATGTACTTCTTAGAATTACTCATACATTTATATTTTTTCACTAATTAATTTATTTAGACTATTTTCCATGGTTTCATGATTATATCCTTTCCCTCTCCTCTTCCCTCCCCCCTCCTAGAGTTGACACTCATTAATTTATATTAAAAGATATGTCCTAGAATAAGGCTTGGGGGCAGAGCCTAGAAGGCAGAGTGAAAACATGGAAAGCTCAAATCATTCAAATCCACTACAGTCCACCTTCAAATAAAGTTTCCAAGCAAATACTGTAGTTACAGAACCAAAGAGAAGAGAGTTAAGTAACTTTCCTACAGAAAACTACTTGAAATTTAGATAGGGAGGGTCTGGTTCACTGGGCTGTAAGGGGAGATTAAGATCCTCCCAAGATTTACCTGTACAGGGCAAAAGCAGGCTCCTCCAACCCACTTCTATGGTTCCAGGTTCTAAATCTGGGTGAAAGTCAACATCAAAACCCATAGACCCTAACTAAGCGAATAACAGTGTTACCCCATGCATACCCCTTAGAGTTCTAAGCCACAATCCAAACAGGTTGTCCTCCCCAAGCCCTAGTAAAGGGTATTTGATGGGGCGACTAGCAGGTACAGACCCAGAAGGAAATTATGAGCCCTTGCCCAAGTCCAACCAGAAACCCTAAACCCTAGCAGAGGGCAGTTGGCAAGGGGAGGAGTCTCAGAGCCTTTGCCAAGACTGCAGTGAAGTCCTGAATCCTAGTGAAGGGAGTCCATGCAGTACTGCTGGTCTTTTTAAAAAATTAATTAATTAAGAATATTTTTCCATTGTTACATGATTCATATTCTTTCCCTCCCCTCCTTCCAGCCCCACTCCAAGCAATGAGCAATTCCACTGGGTTATATGTGTGATATTCCCATCAAACAATATGATCAATCCTACATTTTTCTTCTGCATTTCTGCTCCCACAGTTCTTTCTCTGGATGTGGACAACGTTCTTTCTCCTAAGTCCCTCAGAATTGTCTTGGATCATTGCATTGGTGCTAGTAGAAAAGTTCCATTATGTTTGATTGTGCTACAGTATATCCTTCTCTGTGTACTGATGATTCTACTCCTTTCGCTTTGCATCAATTCCTGAAGGTCTTTCCAATTTACATGTAATTCCTTCATTTCTTTATTCCTTTATTTTTTAAAAAACCCTTACCTTCTGCCTTAAAATCAATACTATTTATTGGTTCTATGACAGAAGAGCACTAAGGGATAGGCAATGGGTGTTAAGTGACTTGCCCAGGGCCACAGAGCTAGGAAGAGTCTGAGGTAAAATTTGAACCTAAGGCCTCCCTCGCATCTCTAGGTCTGACTTTTAATCCACTGAACCACTTAGCTGCTCCCCCAACCCAATCACCATTCCTTTCAGCACAATAGTATTCCATCATCTTCATTCCATCGTTCCATCATTCCATCACAAATTATTCAGTCATGCCTTGAAAGAGAGACACACCCTCATTTTCCAATTTTGGGCCCTATAAAATGTGTGGCTATAAATATTTTTGTACAAATATTTTTTTCTTATTATCTCTTTAGGGTACAAAACCAGCAGTGGTATGGCTGGATCATAGGGTATACATTTGCTTAAAGCCCTTTGGGCATAATTCCAAATTGCCTCTCAGAATGATTGGATCAATTCACAACTCTACCAGTCATGCATTAGTGCATTTTTTTTTGCCACAACCCCTCCAGCATTTATCACTTTCTTTTGCTGTCATATTGGCCAATTTGCTATGTATGAGGTGGTACCTCAGAGTTGTTTTAATTTGCATTACTCTAATCAGGAGAGATTTAGAACATTTTTTCTTGTGCTTATTGATAGTTTTGATTTCATCCTGTGAAAACTATTCATGTCCCTTGACCATTTATCAATTGGGGAATGGCTTCATTTTTTGTAGATTTGACTTAGTTACTTATATATTTGGGAAACTAAACCTTTATCAAAGAATTTTGTTATGACTATTCTCCCAGTTTGTTGCTTTCCTTCTAATTTTGATTGCATTGCTTTTGTTTGTACAAAATCTTTTTAATTTGATATAATCAAAGTCATTCATTTTACATTTTACATTTTGCAATGTTCTCTATCTCTTGGGGCAAAAGCACGAGGGATAACAAAGGGTATTTGAATACGAAATATAGACTACCCCTGATGTTTTGGGTCAAAAGAAAAATAAACGGGAATGAAATCAGACTTCAAAACTCTGACTTCTAATTCACTGATTTGGGTTATCTGCCCTCCTTGATAAAAAACAAACAAACAGGGGGCAGCTGGGTAGCTCAGTGGATTGAGAGCCAGGCCTAGAGACAGGAGGTCCTAGGTTCAAATCTGGCCTCAGACACTTCCCAGCTATGTGACCCTGGGCAAGTTACTGGACCCCCATTGCCTACCCTTACCAATCTTCCACCTATAAGTCAATACACAGAAGTTAAGGGTTTAAAATTAAACAAACAAACAAACAAACAAACAAACAAACAAACAACAACAACAACAACAACAACCTTCAGTAGCCCAGAGTCAGCTTAAAAAAATAATCTGCTTGAAAACTAAAATGGAGGTGAGGTTGAATAGCATGTTTTTTTCTCTTCCATGCTTTGTTCCCCTGCTAAAAAATAGCTAGGAAAGCCTAAAAACCACCTGTTGGTGGGGGGTCAGGTAAGAAGGACTCATTCATCACCTCTGAGGGGGAAAAAACTGGCACAGATGGCAGGAACAGCAGAGCTGGGAGGCAGGAACAACAGTGGAATTAGAGGCAGAGGCAGGCAGAGAGCTGGCTCAAGCAGATGGGTGCG
>NC_058133.1:429767098-429823412 GCF_016433145.1 Gracilinanus agilis | reverse complement strand
TTGCAGATGATATGATGGTCTACTTAAAAAATCCTAGAGAATCAACTAAGAAGCTTGTAGAAATAATCAACAACTTTAGCAAAGTGGCAGGATACAAAATAAATGCACATAAATCATCAGCATTTCTATATATTTCCAATGCATCACAGCAGCAAGAGGTAGAAAGTGAAACACCATTTAAAATTACCCTAGACAATATAAAATACTTAGGAATCTATCTATCAAAACAAACATAGGAATTTTATGAATACAACTACAAAACACTTTCCAAACAATTAAAACTACATCTAAACAATTGGATAAACATTGATTGCTCATGGGTACGACGAGCTAACATAATAAAAATGACCATTCTACCCAAATTAATTTACTTATTTAGTTCTATACCTATCAAACTACCAAAAAACTTCTTAAAAAAACCTATAACAAAGTTTATTTGGAAGAACAAAAGATCAAGAATATCAATGGAAATAATGAAAAAAATGTAAAGGAAGGTGGCCTAGCAGTACCAGATCATAAACTATTCCATAAAACAGTGGTCATCAAAATTATATGGTATTGTCTAAGAGAAAGTAGGGAGTATCAGTGGAATAGACTTGGGGTAAGTGATGTCAGCAAGACAGTGTATGATAAACCCAAAGAGCCCAAATTTGGGGATAAATATCCACTATTTGAGAAAGACTGCTGGGAAAATTGGAAAACAATATGGGAGAGATTAGGTTTAGGTCAACATCTCATACCCTACACCAAGATAAATTCAGAATGAATGAATGACTTGAATATAAAGAGGGAAACTATAAATAAATTTAGTGAACACAGAATAGTATACTTGTCAGATCTCTAGGAAAGGAAAGATTTTAAAACCAAGTAAGAGTTAAAGAAAATTACAAAATATAAAATAAATGATTTTGATTTTATTAAATTAAAAAGCTTTTGTTCAAACAAAAACAATGCAATCAAAATCAGAAGGGAAATAACAAATTGGGAAAAATCTTCAGAATAAAAAACTCTGACAGGGGTCTAATTACCCAAATACATAAGGAGTTAAATCAATTTTATAAAAAAATCAAGCCTTTCCCCAATTAATAAATGGGAAAGGGACATAAATAGGCAATTTTCAGATAAAGAAATCAAAAGTATCAATAAGCACATGAGAAAGTGTTCTAAATCTCTAATAATTTGAGAAATACATGTCAAAACAACTCTGAGTTATCACCTCACACCTAGCAGATTGGCTAAAATGATAGCAGGGGAGAGTAATGAGGGTTGGAGGGGATGTGGCAAAATTGGGACATTAATGCACTGCTGGTGGAGTTGTGAAGTGATCCAACCACTCTGGATGGCAATTTGGAACTACGCTCAAAAGGCTATAAAAACTGCCTGCCCTTTGATCCAGCCATACCATTGTTGGGTCTGTACCCCAAAGAGATCATAGATAAACAGACTTGTACAAAAATATTTATAGCCACGATTTTTGTGGTGGAGAAATACTGGAAAACGAGGGTATGCCCTTCAATTAGGGAATGGCTGAAGAAACTGTGGTATATGCGGGTGATGGAATACTATTGTGCTCAAAGGAATAATAACTGGAGGATTTCCATGTGAACTGGAAAGACCTACAGGAATTGATGCAGAGTGAAAGGAGCAGAGCCAGAAAAACACTGTACACAGAGACTGATATACTATGGTAAAATTGAATGCAATGGACTTCTGTACTAGCAGCAATTCAATGACCCAGGACAATTCTGAGGAACTTATAGGAAAGAACGCTACCCACATTCAGAGGAAGAAATACAGGAGAGGAAACACAGAAGAAAAACAACTGCTTGAATACATGGGTTGATGTGGACTTGATTTGGGATGTAGATTCTTAATGACCACCCTATAACAATTTTCAATAATATGGAAGTAGGTCTTGATCAAATGACACATGATAAAACCAGTGGAAATGCGCAGAGGCTATGGGGTGGAGGAGGTTGGGGGTGAAGGGGAAAGTACGAACATGAATCATGTAATCATGGATAACTTTTCTAAAAAATGAAGATTACATATAAAAAATAAAAGCATTTTTCTGAGAAAGAGTAAAAAAAAACTATTTTAGAAAATAGGCAGAGAAGGAATCCCACCAAATCCTTTTCATGACAATTATATTACTGTTACCTAAGCCAAGAAGAGCAAAAATAGAGAATGAAAATTGTAGGCCAATTTCATTAATGTATATAGATGCAAAAAATTTAAATAAAATGCTAGCAAGAGATTACAGCAATATAGTAAAAGAATCACTCACTTTGACCAGGTGGGATTCATCTTTGGAATGTATGGTTGGTTTAATATTACAAAGATTATCAGCATAATTGAACAATAACCTAAGTAATGGTAATCACTTGATTATCTCATTAGATGCACAAAAAACTTTTGGCAAAATATAACAGCCATTTCTATTAAAACACTAGAAAGCATAGGGATAGATGGACCATTTTTATAATGATAAAGAGTATCTACCTGAAATCATAAGCCAGTATCATCTGCAATGGGGATAAATTAGAAACCTTTCTAATAAGATCAACGATGAAGAAAAGATGGTCATTATCACCACCATTATTTAACATTGTTCTAGAAATGCTTACTTTAAGAATAAGAGAAGAAAAAGAAATGGAAGGCCAAAAGAAAGGTTGACCATTTATGAATATTTTTTGCCAGATAACTATTAATTAGGTGCTCTTAATTTAACAGTTTTCTAGGGCTTATCAGAAATGTTTATCTTGGCATAGCTTTTGGACACTGTTTTCTCCATGCTTTGAGGGAGATATTAGAATAAGACTTTGGTAAAATAATGGGAACTTTATTGTACTAAAATAAAATTGTTGTCTCTGCTGTAATATACATGACATTTATTGTTTTCATGGTGGAACTGTTCAGATAGTGATCCCTCCAGTTGAGGTCTCCATGACAAATTCACATTTCCAAAGGTTGATATAGAACTTCCTTTGCAGATGGAAATAATAAAAAGCTTTATAAAATTCTCCTCGTGTTCTACAAAGCCAGTGAGAAAATGATTCCCTTTTCATGCAACATGTTTTTATCTTTGATTTTATTCATACCTGAGTTTGTAGCTAAATAAACTCTATTCAAAATAGTATAGCAAAATGTAATATAGATACTAGATGCAAAGTCTGAGTTTGGGCTTCATGAGTCAATTAAATCTTTACTGCTAAGGGAAATGATCCAATCCACCAATTAAATGGAGAATTAACTATTTCTAGGGTGAAAAAGACAGAACATACTGTTTAGAGCATGTCCTCTGAGAAAAGGCTCAAATCAGTATCATCACAGGATAATGGAATTGGAAGGAACCATACAATGTTATTGCTAATGGCAGTATCACATCTAAGTTCAATTAAAACAATATTTATTATGTTACAAAGAACAGGAGAATAGTGTTAATCCGTGTGCTCCAAGAAGGTAGAACTTAGACTTATAGGCAGAAGATGTAAAAACAAAACAAAACAAAAAGATGAATTTAAGGTGAATGTCAAAAAGACTCCCTAAAAGTTAGAACAGACCTATATGAAATGTCTCAAGAAGTGGGATAGATTCTCCCTTAATGGAAGTCTTTGAACCAAAAATGAATAGCCATTGATCAGGTATGTTATAGAGGGAATGCTTATTCAGACACAAGTTGAATTTGATTATTTTTGATGTTCCTTTTTAGTTCCAAAATTCTGTGATTATTTTATACATTACACATGGTAATGAACCCTATAAGAAAACTACTGTCCTCAAGATGTTCATCTCTATCAAATGAGACAGTATTTTTCACAAGAAATTCTAAAAGAAGGAATTTTCATTATTTTTCATTGATCTTTTATAATGATTCTTAACTAATACTTTGGAGAAATATTCTATATATCTTATCTAATATTCTTAACTGTACATTAAGCTCATCTCATCTTATGTTGTCTTCAATGGCAGTGTAAATTTCTGGCCAATGTTTTCTGTTATTCCTATAATTAAAGACTGTCATTAAATCTTCTATCCCCATTCAATGAGGATAGGTTTACTTTTAGAATCATTGATTCTAGCTTCTTCTGTTTCTCCCTATCTACTAAAATAGTCACTTGTGTTATTAATCTTCACACATATGAGCTGGTTTGGTGTGATCCTGCACACCAAAAAAGGAAAATAATTTTAAATACAGAAGTGAAAACATTTTGTCTTCCCTTCACTCTTCTCACCATGGTGCACCAAATGTGCAACTTAATTTTAATAAGAAAGGCTATTTCACACTCTCTCTTTGATTTTAACTATAATTTCATTCAAGAGTAAGAACCCAAAAAAATCACTTTGGGCTTACAGGCATTAATAATGTGGAATTACCTGAAATAACCATGGTAACAACAGCTGAGGTAATGGCATTGCTTATATTACCATAGAAACGGGACTAAAAAGTAGAAATTGCCTATAATTTTTCTCAGTGGCTTCCCATAGCAATATAACATATTTTTTTGTGAAAAAATACATATTTTGGCTCTAGTAACCACCAAAAATTATTCAAAAAATATTTTAAAATATTCAAAAGGTACCAATTATTATTTGGTTACTATGGTTACTTCCTGTTAGTTTTTTAGATAGAATGACAAAAAGGCCAATTCCATTAAAATATGAAATTTAGTCCCAATAAAGCAAAACAAAAGGGAAAATTTGTATCAGTTTTTAAAATAAATGAAAACTGATATTTAATAAAAACCCAGAGAGAGCTTGGGCCTATTAAAATTGGGAACTCCAAATCCAATTAGATCTTATTATGCTTATGCTTTGTTCTTTTTAGCTTTACAATCTCTACTATCATCTTTAATTCTCTCCTAATACAGAAATTTATATACTTGTGCTGTATTTCCTTGTCCTTGTTCCATTTAATACATTGTAATATATGGATAGATTGCTATTTTCTCTTCTTACAGGTAAAAGCTAAAGGAGATAGCCAGGTCAGCTGAAACACCTAAATCATCAATTTGATCAGACTGGGGAGAGGAGGGAATGGATACTCCCTCCCACTTCCATTCTCTAATGAGAATACTTAGTTTAATTCAGTGAAATTTGAATTATAAACAGTGTGCCTTCCCTTTTTTTTAGCCTCTTTAGTTTTTCTCAATATTTTTCCCAAAAAGTACTTGGCATCCCACAAATATAACTCAAGGCCCTTGCATCATATATAATCCCCTGTATTCTTACAGGACTGCCAGTTAGTTATGTATTTTTTTCAACACAGAATTATATAAGGAAGTTGAAAAAGAAATTCTCATGAGATTCCTAAGCGTAGGATCCTCACTGATGTAAATCACCAATTTTAAAAGTTTAACAGAGGGGCTGACTTAGAGTTTATTTAAGACTACCTTTATATCTAATATTTTCTGATTCTGTTATGCCAACATGGAAGATTTCTGGGTAATAGATTTAAAATAATATCATATCATCATGGAAAGTAGAAAGATATTAGAGAAAAAAGTGTTTTTCTTCTAATACTTCTTTGGACCTATTATAATTTCATTTATTTTAAAAGTTTTATTGATGCCTTTTGGTTTTATGTGAGTTATTCCAGTTGTTCGACTCTCCACCCATCCCATCTCATGCGCCTACCCTTAACAAAGAAGGAAAAAAAAGACAAGCAAATCCAAAGTAGGCATGAATTGCATTTGACATTGTATAAACATTCCATGCTAATAGCCCCAGATATTACAAACAAAAGGACCACAGTGCATTTCACTGACACTTTCTAGGAATAGCTTGGTCTTTATAATAACATACCATTCAATTTTATCTCATTATTCTTTTCATTGACATCGATAGTGTTCAAAATGCTATAAAAAGACATAATACTTGTAAAAGCATATACTCAGTCGAAAATTAAATCAGAAATCAGGTCTCCCAAAGCAGAAATACTGAAGACAAAATCTGTCATTCCATCTCCACTCACTATATAGCACACACATACCTGATATACTTTTAGGATCCTTTTAGAAAGAGAAAAGCAAACAAAACAAAACAAAACTGAAATGCAATTAAATTTCATTTTTTAGGATAATACAAATTGGGAGCTCTTTCCAAAGGTCTGAATCAACCAACTGATCTTGGAAGAAGACCCTACCAACTAAATTTATCCTCCACTATTAAAAAATTTTTTTTACTTAATTAATTTAGAATATTTTTCCATGGTAACATGATTCATGTTCTTTTCCTCGCCTCCTCTTTTCCCCCCTTCCATAGCCAATGAGGAATTCAATTCCACTGTTTTTTACATTATATCACTGATCAAGTCCTATTTCCATATTATTGATATTTGCATTAGGGCGATCCTTTATATTCAATCTCCTCAACCATACTCCCATGGAGCCATGTGATCCAGCAGTTGCATTGTCTGGATTCAGAGGATCTGGAATCAAATTCTGCATCTAAAACTTACTGTTTACTCAATAATCTTGACTAAGTGACTTAACCTTTCTTAACTATTCAGTTCCTTATCTATAAGAAGAGGGGATTGAACTAGATAGTTCCTGTGGTAACTTCCAGCTCTTGATCTGTAATCCTATATGCAGATAATACTGAAAATATCTTTTCTTGTCAACATATTCAGTGTATACCCTTTTAAAATATTTGTATTAGGTTCCATGCCATCCAAAGCTAATGAGTTGTACAAAGGATGCAGGAGAGTCTAAATTCTCCAGTGATAAAAATTCTTGTGGAAAGCAATAATGAATATAGGATAAAAGTATAGTGGGTTTTCATTTTCAAAATGGACTTTTTACTTTGTGTTTCTGTATTTTTTGTGCATAAATGTCTCTATTGCCCTGCCTTCCTGTACTAGCTTCAGGTGCTCCAATTGATTTTTTCTTTAAATTGATAATGTACTTATTTACGACAAATCGTGCTTTTGTGTTATTTCAGTTTTTCAAAATTTAAAAAATAAACTTTAATAATTAAATATAATTGTCAGTTTTAAAATAATTGTGTTTATATGTATATATGTATGTGCATATATCTGTTTGTATAATAGTTGATCATCTGAAATACTCTCATACCTCTGTTTGTTTATCCATCTATTTGTCTGTCTGTCTATCTATCTATCTATTTATCTATTGCAGTGGTTCCCAAACTTCTTTGGCCTACTGCCCCATTTCCAGAAAAAAATATTACTTAGTGCCCCTGGAAATTATTTTTTTTATTTTAAAAGTAATTAATAGGAAAGATAAATGTACCTGTGGCCATCACTGCTTCCCTGGATCGCTGCAGCACCCACTTTGGGAATCACTGATCTACTGTAACATCCATGATCTTAAGTGGGGTTAAAGCTGCCCCACAGCTTTCCTGAGTTCTGGGGGGGGCACTGTGGAATTCTGTGAGGCAGCTTTAACCCCACTTAAGAACATGGACGTTACTCTATCTATCTATCTATCTATCTATCTATCTATCTATCTATCTATCTATCTATCTATCTATCTATCCATATATCCATCTGTCTATCTATCTGTCTGTCTAACCTCTGCTTTCAACAAATTAAGAATATATTGATTTAAATAATATATGTGTATATAAATAGATGATATGATTATATAGGTTTATCTTTGGTAGAGAGTATAGATGACCATCTATTTTATATTTAAAAACTGGTTATAAAGGTATATGTGCACACAAATACATATTTGTATATAGTCACATAATATGCATCAACATGTGTGCCTAAATGCCCTAAATATAATGGCACCTTTTATATCCACAAATATTTTGTCTTTTAAGTTTGCATAAAAATACAGTAGGAATGATGACATCACAACTCATAGGTACTATAAGGTATTTCCTATAATTAATATGGCCACCACCCTAAGTCACTCTCTCATAAAGGAGGAGGAGGAGGAGGATAAAGAGGAGGAGGAGGAAGGAGAATCACCTTCTTGACTCCAGACCTGCAACTGCATTCACTGTGCCTCCTATCTTTCTTCAAAATGTGCCTCCTAGCTTTCTTAACTAAATTGCTACTCTCTGACTGAAGCCTATCTTAATCTTGCTCCAGCCACAGCAGTTAACACATTCTTCTTGGAATTTGCTTAATGTATATTTTACATTGACATATTGGGACTGGCATTCAAGATGAGGGAATACATAAATATCTTAGAGTGACTTCTTTTAGATCTGGAAGGGACGTTACAGATCATCTAATCCAACCCCTTCTTTTTCTTGATGAGCTGAAAATCAGAGTGGCTGCTTGACTTCAGGTCCTCTGAGTTAAAAATCTCTACTTTCATTTTCTATGTAAGCTTCTTAAAGGCATTTCTTTTTCATTGTTGTATCCCTAGTGCCTAACAGAGTGCTTGACATTTATTAACTATTTTATAGTTTTTGAATATATTAAATAGTAGTAGCAAAGGAATAATCCAATATACATAATGTATGTCCAGCAGTTCCACTGTTCTAATTATTCACTATCAAGAAATCTACAATGCACTGTTTAAAGGAGTAGCACCATGTTGGGATCTCAATTGCATTGAAATATAAGTATGTGAATAATGACAGTGGATTATATTATAGGAAATTCTTCCAGACTCTGTCCAACCAATTTAGGCTTCTATTCAGAAAAACAAAGAGCCTATATCCTTTTACAATTAAAAAAGTTGATTGATACCTGGAAAATAAGGATGCAGGCAATGTTTATGTCATGAATGTACCATTAACAAGAAAGGATTGTCTGTTGGGTTTTCAAAAAGACCTTTAACTTTCGACTCACAGAGGAGAAAAAAATAAGATGGTATGGAGAGTAGTTTTTTTTATTTTTATTTTTGGAAGAATTAAATATGTATATCTCAGCTAAACAATAACTCAAGGGAGAGACATTATTATCTGCAAATATCTTAAGGGTATGAATGTTAGAGATGTAGATAAATTAATTCAGTGTGCTGTAAGGGGGTGGAATGACTGAGTAAGAGAAAATACAAATAGTGGAATAGTCTTCCAAGGAGAGTAATATTTGCAACATGCCTATGATATTAAAAACTGATCTTTAAAAAGTCCAAGTCCTATACAGTTGAGACAATCTTTTTTTTTTTTTGTGGGGCTGCTACAGAACAGAAGAAGAGGTAAATAGCATGGTATTTGTCTTTTTATCTCGTCCCATCTTTGTGTTTATCAGATCTCACTTTTCTGCTTCTGGAGCTGTGTGCTCTTTTTGGAGTCAGACAACTTAGGTTCAAAACATGATTCTTCTACTTATGATCTTATGTGAACTTGGGCAAGTAATTTAACTTATCCTCAACTGTAAAATCAGGAAAGGAGCTTTCCTTCTAGTTCTAAATCTATGATCTTATACTGATCTGAGAAAGGGCATTAACATTTTTTGACTTAAAAGAATACCATTCTTTGAATTAATTTCTCCCAAATATTGAGAGTAAAATCCAATAAATTAAAATATAAATTATAAAAGTATAAAATATAAACAATATACTCTAATAAGATAAATAAATACCATAATAATATAATTTTAAAATAATATAAATTAAATAAATCAAGACTAATAAATTCTACATTTATAGAAAATAACTATTTTCAGGAACTGATAGCAGAGACAGTAAAATATGTAAAGAGCAGGAACACATATATCCTAGCTGGAATTCTCCTGTCTCTTCTAGGATTGGGAAAGTGAAATGAAGCTTCTGAAATGCCAGATCATCCCTTGTACCTACACTTATTTTCAGAATTGCTGTCTCAGTCAAGCACACTGTAAATTTAATTTAGATGCCGAGCTAGCAGTGTTTCTTATCCCACAAGATACAGTAATTACCTTATCTCTGGGGTAAATAAATTTAAAGGCCAAGGTGCTTAATAGCCCAATACTGTATTAATTTGGTAATGACTTAACAGAAAGCAACCTTACATTTACTATCTAACCTTTTATTTCAGTGTAGTGAAAGACCATTTTGAGTTGAGTATGTTGAATTAGAGAACCGCTATATATCTACAGCTAATTCTCAGAGGCAATAATGAAAGAAAGAAAATTGTGATGTTTCTTTTCTTATTTTTCTGTTGAAGTTACTATTTTTTATTGATAACAACAGAGAACCTCCATATCTGATACTTTTGATTGTTAATTGAGCAAGGCCTGTTTCATTCCGTAAAAAGAGAGAGAGAGAAAGAGAGAGAGAGAGAGAGAGAGAGAGAAGAGAGAGAGAGAGAGAGAGAGAGAGAGAGAGAGAGAGAGAGAGAGAGAGAGAGAGAGAGAGAGAGAGAGAAACAGAGATACAGACAGACAGACGAAGAGGAGACACAGAAAGAGACAGAGAGACAGAGACAGAGAGAGGAGACACAGAAAGTGAGAGAGGCAGAGAGAGACAGAGAGAGACAGAGAGGGAAAATGGTATACTTCCTTATTTTATCAACCAATAATCTGTATTTGGCCTTTTCCTTTTTTTTTTTTTTTTTTTTTGCTTATCAATTCATGTCTTATTCACGTTTCTTGATAATTGAGTGGGAGAAAACTCAAGAAAATACATTCTTTAAATAGATCCTCTCTTCTGGTTTTCTTTTCCTGCTCTATAAAATCTNGAGAGAGAAGAGAGAGAGAGAGAGAGAGAGAGAGAGAGAGAGAGAGAGAGAGAGAGAGAGAGAGAGAGAGAGAGAGAGAAACAGAGATACAGACAGACAGACGAAGAGGAGACACAGAAAGAGACAGAGAGACAGAGACAGAGAGAGGAGACACAGAAAGTGAGAGAGGCAGAGAGAGACAGAGAGAGACAGAGAGGGAAAATGGTATACTTCCTTATTTTATCAACCAATAATCTGTATTTGGCCTTTTCCTTTTTTTTTTTTTTTTTTTTTGCTTATCAATTCATGTCTTATTCACGTTTCTTGATAATTGAGTGGGAGAAAACTCAAGAAAATACATTCTTTAAATAGATCCTCTCTTCTGGTTTTCTTTTCCTGCTCTATAAAATCTACTTGCCAGCTGCAGTTCTGAGGGCCTTAGACTGCCCAGGTCTGGGAACTTCTTTTCACTCAACCTGAACTTTTGGCAGAAATAAGCCTCAAACAGGATTTTGACTAAATATAACTCAACGTTTTCTCTTCCTCTCTCTGCTACTAGCATGGAAGCAAACAAAAAAGCACACTTATTAGAGAAAGGGACCTAGAACAGAACAGAGCACGAGCCAGACCACTGCTTTGGAGGGAACCCCCAGAAGACACTGGCATTAATCAGGATTAATTTGACAAATATCTTCTGGACATTAAAACATAGAATGGTAAAAGGAAGGGGGAATGCAGTGAAGGAAAATAGATCCATGTGGGAATATAAGACCTTGTTAAATGTTGGGGGAGGGAGTTGGCATGCTGAATAAGTGCCTTTAACACCAAGGGCATCTGCTACACTGATTTGTTTTGAATATTTCCTCACTAAAGTTTTAGTTTTTCTAAAATAAATATATAGTTGAATGGAGGTTGAAAGTGTAGCCAAGAAAAAGAAAAAAAAAGCCATTGAGGTCTGAGGATTTGGGCTCCACTTTAGCTGTTACTTACTGACAAAACATAATCCATCCAAAACATTCTTGCACGAGGCCAAAACAAAAGGTTAGAGAGCAAATGTAAAGTGGTTGTCAGTGTGTTATAAGGCAAATCAATCCTTTCTCTGGGTCTCAGTTTCCTTCTCTGTAAAATGGTGAAGGAGGTATACTTCACAATTTCTAAGGATTATTCTAGATCTAAATATAGGATTTTAAGAAAGAAAAATTAACCTCATTTGCTTCTTTCCATGATCCTCCTGGCCGAGAGCAGCCTTTATCAACAAAATATGGATTGTTCTTAGAACCCAACAGGTCTAATTAAATGGATTTAATGTTTTCACTGAATGTGTGTGTGTGTGTTTGTGTGATTTATGTGTGTGAAGCTGATTTTCATGAGATGGTCCTTCCTGAGAGCATATTACTTAACAGTGCTTAGGCTTATCCTCATTAATGATGTAGATTAAAGCAATGGAAACTGGATAATGATAATAATGTACCAAATCCATCCGCACTTAGCAGTAAGCTATTAATTCCACTAAGTGGGACCAGCTGAAGTGGCAACTCCTCACAGTAGCCCTTAATTTCCAGAGAACAAGGGCTGAACTCCAACAGAATTCATTGGACAATGAGGAAAAATTTTATTTATTTCACTTTTAAACAATGTAATTAAATAGGTTTCCTCCCTAAATTTTTTTAGGCTGGCTGCTGCCTTAATGGGGGAAGAAACAAAAAGAAAGCACCATCCGTGGTCTTGAAACAGGAGATTTAACTTTGATAATTCCTCTCTCATTTTATAGACTGCTTGTATTTATGTAGTAATGAAAAAATATAAATCCACACATATTTCACTGCAGGGGAAACAAATGAAGCCCAGTCTGGGGAGGCTCATATTTAATCATGAAATGTGCAACATTTGGCTGCAGAGAATTAGCTATTTGTCTTACTAATGCAATGCCTCCAGAGAGCTGAAGGCACAGCGGACAAATGCACTGGTTTGTGCCTGTGCCCTCCAGGGACCTCGGTACAGTTTAAACAGAGAAATGGAAAAGATGCCATGTAGTGGTAACTTGCTGATGATTCTGTCATAGCCGTCCCCTATTTACACAACGTTCTTTGCCCTGAGAAACCCACCTAATATATCCATTGGAAATTGCAAACAATTTTGGTCCATAGGAAACTGAATAAAGGATGATAAGGTTTCATTGTATAATGATTTGTCATTAGTCTCTGGAAGAAAAAAATAATCCATCAAAGCATGCTTTATGCATATAGAGAATCATACAAGCCTTATTTGTCTCTCTCTCTACCATCCCTCCCTTTTCTCACCTCTTAAGTTTTATTTTCTGTTGGGAAAAGGTACCATTGTATAAATGTTAGACTAAATTTAAATCTAAAAGCTTTAAAAACAGCAAAAGAGTGATAGAAAAAAAACCTTGAAAGACACTCAATTTTTGCTTATTTCCACCACAAAAGTAACTATTTCACTTAATATAGCTCATCTCTTGTAATGGCACAAATCAGACCTTTTCTATAAATGCCATTAATATTTGGAGCTCTCTAGATAAAGAAGGAACAGCTGCATTCAGGTTTTCATCTGTACATTACTAACGTTAGATTACTGCTAGTCTGTTCAGCCTTAAAAAAAATCACATTCTAATAGACCATCCATGCATTACAGGATGAATTTTGACCAGATTGAATCTCTGATCCCTGTCATTTAGTTTTTACAAATCTCTGATGGCACTAATTCCTACATAATTTTTTAAAATTTAAAACGATGTTTTATATTTTCCATCTGTTTTTTACATTTGAAACTAGTTACATTTTTATTTTTAAGCATTATGGTGATTAAAAATTTCATTTCTTTTTTCCATTGTGATTTATTTTTAATTAACAGCTGAGTTTTTGTAGGAGGCCCCATTTAGATTCTAAATATAAAGTTTATTTTAAATAGTTCAACTTGTAAGTCGAAATTCCTGGTTAATTTCTATTTTGAATTAAGTTTTAGAAATGGAAGAGACCTTAGCATCTAGCCAATTCTCTAATTTGGAACATAAGTAAATGAAGTTTTGAAAAACTTAAATAATACAATGTTAGTATTTCAGAATTGGAAGATTTCTGAGACCTAGTCCGCTTGTACAGCTACACCAATCCTTTCTAAAATATACCTATTTAGTTGTGATTTCATTTGTTGGTGGTAACAACTGTAAGGATGAGAGAGTACATTATTTCTTGTGCCACACTATTCCATTTTTAAAATCTCTCTAATTGGCGGGGACATCCTTCCCCATTTATCCCTTATTTCAGGTTAACATCTGCCCATCTGTGACCTCGCCAACCAATTTGGTTTATTTTGGGTGAATTAGAACAAGTATACTCCCTCTTCAGCATGATAGGCTTTCAAATATTTGAAGGTAGACATCATGTTCCCCTTAAATCTTCTCTCTTCCATATTTCACCAATAGTATAACCTAAGGATTTTTTCTCTCCTTGACCGTTCTCATACGAACATTCTCTATTAGTGCCTTTCCTAGAATACTGAACCCCAAACTGAGCACAATATATGAAAAGTAAGCTTCTTATGGAATGTCCAACAGATTATATACCCGAATATTATAGTTCTTTTAATGGAACCCAAGTTCATGTTTGCTTTTTTTGGTCATAGGTTTCTCACTCTGTTGACTTGTAATCAGTTTATAGTCTGCTCAAATCTCCAGATGTGTTTCTGATCAATTATCTAGTTAAATCCCGATCATACTTAAGAAATTCAATTTTATACCAAATATTAGAAATTAATAAATCTCCATTAAATTTCAGCTAATTTCATGTGACTAAATAGTTTAACACGTTGAGGTCTCTGTATACTATTTTGACATTTAGTATGTTCACCATCCCTTCTAAAATTATGTAATTCATATATTCAACAAGTATTTATTAAGTCTCCATTATGAGATTCAGTATACTGTAGCTGATAGAGACAGCTTGGAGTTAGGAAGACCTGAGTTGAAGTCCTATTTCTGTCATATATTGACTCTGTAACTCTGAGCAAGTGATTTTATGCTCTTAATATTCCATGCAACTTGCTAAGAGCAGAAATTTCAGTACAACTTCTGGCCTCCATAAGAGTTTCCTACGTTCATTTAATTGTAGATCCAGACCAAAATAAGTAAGCAAATCTGCCAGGCTCTGAAGATACAAAGACAAAAATGACAGTGTTTTGACATAGTTCCTGCCCTCAAGAAGTTTATATATTATATTACATGGAGACGGGGGCTGCTGTGAAGTATATGGACAATATAAATAGATAAATAAAATTTTCTACCTAGTAAATACAACAAGCTTATCCTCATAAGTAATAAACGTAGTCAGGACATGGTCCAGTTCACATGATGAATTGTACTGGAGATCTCCTTCCAAGATGGCATTGAACCATAATGACTACTCTTTACAACTATTTGATTGGCTCTAAAGCAATTTAAATATGATTTAGCCCAAGTTTCTCCATTTGGTCTATAAGAATAAAAGGAGAAACACAAATTTCCAGCTCACATACATGGGCCTACATTCATACAGAATAATCAGGGCCAGAACCCAGTTCTCCTTATCTTCAGGAAGATGCTACCTATGTTATTTCTATGGTTTACTACCATTTAATAATACCTAATTATAACTGTATATAGCACAATTGTATAGAGCACATATATTGTATAGAGCACATATTAATTAATTAATTAAGCACATATACAATTGTATAGAGCACATATATTGAATAATGATAATTGTAGCAATCATTGCAATAGTTCTTTGAAAGTTAGCCTTCATATAGATTAGTGATTCCCAAAGTGGGTGCTACTGCCCCCTGGTGAGTGCTACAGTGGTGCAGGGGAGCGGTGATGGTCATGGGTGCATTCCTATTAATTTTCCTATTTCCTATTTCCTATTAATTGCTATTAAAATTTAAAAAAAATTAATTTCCAGGGGCTAAGTAATAGTTTTTCTGGAAAGGGGGTGGTAGGCCAAAAAAGTTTGGGAACCACTGATATAGATAGTGTATTCCTGCCTCAGGAACTTTCTAGGCTCAGTTGTTTCACCTATAAAATTGGGATAATAAAGTCATAGTAGTTATGGCACAGGATTATCATGAAGAATAAATGAGATAATGAATAAAGTGTTCTATGAATGTTCATTGTTTCTACTTTTTAATAACCTCACATATTATACATCATTAAAATGCCAGTTATAGGCATTGATGTACATGTGATATTTTTTCTGAAAAATATTTCAAACAAATCAATGTATAGGAGATATATCACTTGAACTACTAAGCAGCTATAGGCTTGAATTCAAGGCTAGCATTATGTATCAAGGTATTTAATATGTCAGAAGAAACAAATAAGCAAGGAAAAAATTTGTGTGTATGTATTTAAGAAAAAATATATTTTGAAAGAGTGCTATATAGGAAATGCAAGCACACAGGGAAGACTTTATCTATTGGAAAGGACATTTGTTTTGTTATCATTTACTGGTTTTATTTCATTTTTGTTAATTTTTATTTATTTTATTTCCATCTTTAAGTGTAAGAGTGTGACCCTATCAAATCAAGCAATCCAGTCTACCTAGAGTAATTAACAAGATACTCTACTCCTAATACTTTTTTCAGATAAGAACATTTCTACTGAATCAATCAAGAAACAAATAAAAAAAGTGGAAAATTTGATAATATACCATTCCCAATAGATCTTTTTTAAAGTAGGGAGTCATTTCAGAACCTAGAACTATTCAACTGTCTAGCAGTTTAAAGGAAAGAGTAGTTTCTTCTCAATGCCTGAATGGTGATTCCTTGCAGACTAAGGAATGATATAATCAGAAACCAAAATGAGTCTTTTTTCCAGCACAAAAATTAAAGATTCAGCCCTTTGGCAAATAACCAGATCTAGTACTATAATAAACATAGCAGGTACTGAATCAAGTATAAACTTGTTGTTCTGAGCTTGGATAAATTTTGCGTTTTCAGCCACAGGCCTGATCAGGGAAGCATTGGTCAGACTTTACCCTCTGAATGTTTTCAGCCCCTTGGCTTAAGCCACTCTTGAGATCCTTGAAGAATGTAACACTTTGTAGATAGCAAATTTAGGAGCAAAACCTCGCACAGAGCTACAAGCCTTCTTCAGAAAGTATTATTTCCTTTTTAGAAATTATTATAGTTCTTTGAAGAGGATTGTAATATAAACTTAATTCAAAAAAAGCTAGAGCAGAGAATTTAAGTAATTGTAGCAAAATGAAATTCTGACCACAATGTGTTAGGGAAAAAAAGTTCCCTTTGAAAAGAATATTTCCAAAATGATCTGATCATATTACGTGTGTAGTTAAGCTTTACCTTATTTTGTTCTAGTTTTAATAAGGTATCTTTTGTAAACTAGTAAATGAAATTTAGTAAAGTTATACTTTTTGATAGAAACATTAAAAATGGTTGAGTAGTAGTTTGGTAAAGATGGGAAAAAAAGTAAACTGCAGATTGAAGATCTGTAATGTATCACCACAAATTTCTATTCATACCCATCTGAGAATATGATAAACTGATGTAATGACCAAATCAATCTTTTGAATTGTTCCATTTATACTGTTTGACTTTTGCTTTTCATGTTAATGAAAGGATTCTCTATTACAAAAACAGTGATTAAGAATGCTAAGCTTCTATATGTTGTCATCATACCCCTTGTCTTTTTCACACTTCCAGCTATTGTAAATGATATATTAAGATCCCTCTGAGTCCAAATATTCCCTCCAGAAGTGTGCAGATCCTGTCACTAACACAAAATCCTAGTTCAAAAATATTGCCTAGAAGAATGATGGCAGGCAAAAGATACTAATAATAAGTAGCTACTATGCAACTAGAGATGCCAAAGGCAGAGACCAAGAAAAAAAGGTAAGGGGAAGAGAAAAGCAGACTAAACCTAAAATACAGAATTAATGTTGAACACACTCCCTCTCACTTACCATCTGCTTCTTTGTAAGAAAAAAGTGAGGTAGAAGAGAGTGAATCTAACAGAGAACTATGTAGAAGAGAATTGAATGGAGGGAAAAATAATTAATGATTATAACTCTAACTATGCATAAGATCAACTCATCATAAAATAATAGAGAAAAGAAGGATGGATTATAAAATGAATACAATAACAATGTTTACAAGAAATACACGTGAAATGCAAAGACTCAAAGAAAAGCTAATATTTGAATAACGTAAGAAACTAAAAAAGATATATTATGTTTCAGCAAATTTTTTAAAAGCATGAGAAGTGATCATCTCAGATAATCCAAACAAAAGATACACATTTCATTAAAAGAGTTAAAGGCAGCTTGGTGGTGGGTAATTAGGTGGCCATTAAATAAAGGATTCACAATTATTGAGAAACTAAGTGACTTAATCTTAAAGAATCATTGAGCTAAAGAACAAATTATAGAAAAATAGACAATTTCAATGTAGATAATGATGAGAAAATAAAAAATAAAAAATTCTCTAAAGCAGCCAAAATAGGCCTTTGGGTAATTTTATATATCTATATACTTCCATCAAGAAAAGAAAGAATAAATCATTTAATTGGGCATGCAACTTTGAAAAAAACCAAGAGCAACATATAAAAAATCCCAGTTAAACATGTTAATGGAAAGGCTGAATGTCAAAAAGATTTACAAAATTAAAAAAAAAGAAGAATTAATGAAGAAATCCAGGAGCTATTTCATATCAACAAATTATGCAAACCATTAGCTCATTTAATTTAAAGAAAAATAAAGTAGAATCTAAAATTATTGGGATAAAAAATAAAAATGGAAAATTTGTAGCAAAAGAAGAGGAAATAAAGGATGTTTTACTCAAATATATACACTCTTAAGCACTAACAATTTAAATGAAATGGTGGAATGTTTACAAATGTAAAATATTCAGATTATTAGAAAGAGAAAGATAATCTATTTATTTATTTGTTTGCTTGTTTTTTTAAATCCTTACCTTCTCTCTTGAAATCAATACGGTGTATTGGTTCCAAGGCAGAAGAGCCATAAAGGCTAGACAATGGAGGTTAAGTTACATGCTCAGGGTCACACAGCTAGAAAGTGTCTGAGGTCAAGTTTGAACCCATGACCTCCCATCTGTGGGCCTGACTCTCAATCTACTGCGCCACCTAGCTGCCCCCAGAAAGAGATAATTTAAAAAATCTAAAGTCATAAAAAGAAATTGAACAAGTCATTAATGAGCTCCCAAGTTGGGGAGGGGAGAAGGAACTGGGAAAGGGATCTATCAATCCAATTTTAATATTATATAAACTCTTTGTAAAAAGAAAAAAGGAAAATAAAGCAAGAATTTTGGCACATGTTTTCTTTTAATGAATATTAATGAAGAATCATTTTACATTTTATGACTTGTTTAATTCAGAAGACTAATTATGGATGAATTTCCAGTCTCCAAACTCGACAACAACTCTTATCATGTTGAGATGAGAATCTGCCCCAGAAATGTACCATATTGCTCTTTAATGTTCTTTGATTACAGAAACTTATTTCATAAAGCAATTAGTTCTGCATATACATTAAGCCTGAAAAAAGAAAAAAAATGAATTATTTTTTCTTTCTAAATATGATGTTGATAACTAAGTTATGCAGAGTTAAAACAGAAAGAAAATCATAGGTTCTCTCCTAGCGAATATCCACTGTTTTAGCAAAATAGTCACAGTGACATAAAGCAGCTAGATTGCTCATTGAAGAGAATGCAGAACCTGGATTCCTGGAATCATGAGTAAACATAGTCTCAGACTAGACTTACTAATTGTGTGTCTCTGGACAAGTATCTTAACTACCTTCCTCAACTGATCATAAAATGGGGATAATAAAAACATCTTCCTCCCAGGACTGTTATCAAGATAAATAGTATAATATTTATAAAAATGCTTTATGAATTTTAAAGTTTATTATGATATATGATTGCTAGTTGTACAAGCTAGATTTATACCAAGAATAGCAGTTGGCTCAAAATTATAACAACTATGGGTAGCTACATCTGGTAGTATTGGTCTATTTTCTATTCTAAGGTGTATATAGAGCTGGTCGTTTTACTTGATCCCTTGACTTTTCTCTTCTCTTCCATACCTTAAGTCCTTCTTTCTCTTTCTTTTTCCATCATTTTCCCCTAGGATGCCAAATCTTTCCATCTCAAATCTTCATGTCCCCATGTCCTTCCTCTCTACTCTCAGACCTTATAGAACTCTCTCTGGTTCTTTCCAAGTTCCTCATTTTATATAAGCACCTCAAATTTCCATATTTTAAGTTTTGAGTGACTCATTCAGGCAATCATCAAGAAGTGCTTTTACCCAACAAAGGTAGCTTTTAAGTTCAGTAAGATAATTGGACTCCTTTTTTACATGTTGTTACCCTTTTTAGCTCCTTTCTTCACCGCTTTTACTGTTGGAATTACAGCATCTACTTTATAGGGTTATGAGCATCAACTAAGATAATATTTAGAAATTATTTGGCATGGTCCCTGGCACATAGTAGGTACTATGTAAAGATTTATTTTCTCATTGCCTCCACCTCTAGACTATTTTCTACAGTTTGTCACACTTGTTGAGAAAGTAAAGGAATTTTGTGCTCTTTGAGACTGAGTGGGTATAAATCTCTACTTCTAGCGTGTATCTTGCCTTCCTTCTCCAGACTGTGGTGCCTTTCTATTCTGTTTTGCTTGAGAGAAATCTTAATCATGCATTCTATTTTGTATATGGTATTGTTTGTCTTTGTCATTTCTACTTTGAGAGCTTTGATTTCCAATCTAATATTCATCCAAATGTCATTTTTGGAAAATTATATTTTTGCTTTGAACTATTCTGCAATTTTTTTTGATTGTTTATTGCCTCTAGAAAATGCTGGCAATTTTATGTTTCATTAGTAGTTTTGATTTTTGTTCAGATTATATACTCATTAAATATGTTGTGGCCCTTTAAAATACTCATCATTTCTCCTCTCTTTTCTAGTCACATTGTTGATTTATCAGTCAGGAGGCTACTTATCACTCAAATTTCTCTTTTAAACTTTTTGTCTTTCACTCTTTTTCTTATCTTCCTACTTGACTACCTCTACATCTTCTGCTTTCTTTTTCCCATCTTTCCTTTCCACTGGTATGGCATATACCTTTTCCCCTTATACTAACTTCAGAACCTTGAACTTATGACCTCCTCCTTTTATTGAATATGGGATTCCAGGAGGTTCCCTAGCCATACAAGATTCTATGGAAAGAGATTGTAGTCTGCTTTCTCTTGGGCACAGAATTCGCCGAGTCTCTTGCTTGCTCTCCACTGCTATGACTTACAAGTGCCGGGAGTCACTCAGAGAAATAGGATCTTTAATAGGGTCTTTTATCTGGATCCCATCAAGGTATATACAGCTGGCAAAGCCCTGTACTGATTTTGGTGGCCTGAAAAATTGGGCCATAGGATGGATGGCTTATCCAAAAAATCTGACCCCTCTCTGTGACTCCCTTCTGATCAACTCTTTTTTTATTATTGAAGGCATTATAATCTATTTTTTTAGGATAGCCTCAAGTCCCATAGAAAACCCCTAAGTACTCTATAGTAAACTAGCATTTAATGAGTTAACAGCCCTTTCCCTCAGCCAAGAATAGCAGAAAATAGCAGAAGCTGCTTGTATCTTTTTCTCTCTGCTTCAGATGTTCCAAGGACACTGCATGGCAGGCCCAAGCAAATTCCATTCTCACTTTAGTACCTTCCCACACTGAGCTGTACCTCACCATCTTAAAGGTTAATTCATTAACATATCTTTTGAAGTATGGAAGCTTTTACTAAAATAAAACTTAGATAAAGTAAGACTCATTCTTTAACCTTGAACACTGTCTCATCTGGGTATAATCTACATGAGAAAAAATTTGTATGCTATATGCCAACTGTGATGCAATTCTTATAACCTTGAGTGTTTCTATACAGCTTTTGATTTCAAATATACACTGTATAAAAAACTGTTCTTGGAAAAAATGTATAAAATAAATCATGAGCTCAAGGTCTGTGGGGCAGTCATGAGCTAACAAGTTAGACTGATGGTGTCCAGTTTCTGCTTCATTCTTTCTCACTTAAACCATACACCTTTCCAGCCCCCTGGTGCTGCTGGCAGGCTTCCAGAATACAAGTTCTACCTTCGAAGTTAAATCCTCAGTCCCTTGACTTTCTAGAAAGAATCAGTATTTTCCACCTTATTGGCAGGATGGGGAGATCTGGACTGAGTGAAGGGACTGGATTCCTTGGCAATGGCTAGACTGAAATGGAGACTGACTAGAAACTTTAAGTATTTCACTTATTGATGCCATTCCACTTTAAAAATATTTTGTGAAGTATTTCTGTCTTCTTGATTCAACTTTCATCACTATAAATTTGGTCAATATATTCCTTTGAGAATTGTTAGTTTGCCATATTAGAGTTTGCAAAGAAGAAGAAATTATGATTCAATAATTCAAGGAACTTACAATCAAATAGAAATGATCTGACAAGGAATTGCATGTAATTAGAAAAATGCATACATTCAGATATTTATCAAAGTTCTTATGAAAGAAGGAACATGAATCAATATAGAAGTGACCACTACACCAAGTAGTTAGGCTACATTGAATTTAACTAAGAAGGAAAATCATCAGTAAACTCAGCCAACTCATGAAATAAAAAGGAGACAAGTTTGGAAAAAATATCTAGTAGAAAGAAAATGGATTTTATTGTTTTGGTTCTCTATCCTTAAAACCTAGTTTGGTGACTGACATAGCAGTTGCTTAATAAGTGTCTATCAACTCATTTGCTTGTAGGAATTTAAAATTAGTGGTGCAGGCAACAAATAAATAGTATAAACTCACCATTACAGTATTTTAAGATTGTTAGGGTTTTTCTTCAAAATAGTTCTGTAAGATAGGAAGTACAAATGCTATTATCCCCATTTTCCACATGAACACAGCAATACAGCAAAACAAATTAACCAAATGTTAACCATGGAATGGTGTTACTTGTTGCCTTTGGCACATAATAACACTAACTTCCTTACAGTATTTATAGACAAAGAAATAGAGACTAAGGGAAGTTAAATGAAGTAGCTTTTTGTTACACAGCTCTTAAAAGGCAAAAGTAGGATTATATCCTAGTTGTCATTCTAAATCAGTGTTCTTTCTATTAAATAGTACTATAAAAAAAGACCTAGAGTTAATATTTTTTTCTTGGAGAGAAGTAGCCTTTTTCTATCACCTAGCTGTTAGGAAGTAGTAAACAGTTAAATTCCTTGTATCCTCTGCTAAGGAAAGAGAATTTAACTTGAAATTTAGAGATAATAACTTATCATTAGAAAATGGGACAGTTTGTCAAAATACAATGAACAATGTTGGTGATCCACTTGAATGTTTTGTCACAGTGCTTTAAATCCTTTCTGTCTTTCAAAATCAATATGACATGTTGAGGTGAAATGTATCATCAGACTCTTGTCTAGAAAATATTTATGTTTGGCATTCTGTTAGTAAATATTCTTCCTTTTCCTACTGTCCCATGTTTTTAGAGAGCAAGGAATTTTGTTCAGGAAGCTATGGGGTGAGATTATTGCCTATTTATATAGTAACCTTTCTTGGCTGTTTGTTCCCATGTTGTAAATGCTAAATGTAAATTAATTTTTTGATTCTCTGAGATATCTTATTTAGAGTAATTCTCCAAGTAGTTGTGGCTATACTTGAATAAAAAGATGTTATAATTTCTTCAAAACTCCTAGAAATTCTACCTGTTTGTGCTTCCTTTGTTTACTACCAGTTAATGGTTGGTGGCAAGGAAAGACAATTAGCAAATTTGTCTACTTTTTTTCTGTTTACATGTTAGTTGTGAAAGCTAATTGTTTAAACAAATTCTTATTTATTGATTGGCAGTTTGAGGAAATGCTTCCAGTTTCCTCAAGGAATCTGCCTAACCACTCCAGGCCAAAACAAAGCATCACTCTGCCAAAGTCTTATAAAACTTCAATATTTAGTCTCAACTGCTTCTTTTTAGTATTTAAATCTATATAATATAAATGTTTTGTTTGTATGACTCCAATCTACTCACATAGATTTTTAACTCTTTTAAGTTGAATAATGTCTTACTTATCTTTTCATGTATTTTACATCATTTGTCAAGGTGTGATATAGAAATATAAATTTAGAGAGAAGAGACTTTTGAATTAATCTAGTCTAATGCCTTAATTTGAGATGAGTAAAATGAAGAATCACAAAGTTTTAAATGACTTGACCAAAGTCACACATATATTAAATAGTAGGTGGATTCAAATACAGGTGTTATAATACAACATCCAATACTCTGTCTACTGTACCATGTTACCTCCCATATAGTATCTAATACTTATTTAATGATTGAAGCATATACAGACTCTTATAACTTCCTCTTGGTGGAAGAGTTGGAGAATGTTCTCCATAATCTGTTGTCAGGGCATTTTAAACTTCCTTTTGAAGCTAAGTAATTGAACCAGATGACCTCTAAGATCTCATCCATCCCTTCCATACTCAACCTCTAATAAGATGCTGAGTCTGTATAACATGGCTTCAAAACCTCTAAAATATGGCAATAGAGAGTAGAAAGCAAGTCTGGTTGTCTTGCTTCTACTCAGGATCCTCTGGCCATTCTCTCTGGAACAACTCTTATGGAGATGCACTCCAGCATTTCTACCCATCATGAATATTCTTATTTATTGATCAAACACTGGCAAGAGGATCTAAAGTCAACATCCTGGTTTACTGGGAAAAGAGAGGGAATATGTTCTAAGTTGGATTGAATCACTTTCACCATCATTTCCTTTAATATTCCACTAGACCAAAGAAGTGTAGCAACCCTTCAGCTCCCTCCACTTGTCTTATTTCCAGTTTGTCCCTTAGGCTAGAATCCAAAAAAGACATTATTAATGATATGTGACCCAGAACCTTCCTCTGCAAGTGTTATAGCTCTTGCCTCTGTTAACCACTGCTACAGAAGAGGAGGGGGAAAAAGAAAAGGTCCTTGCCACCAAATATCCTTAGCACCTGCCCATTGCTTCACATAAGAAATCAAGAAGAATTTATAATGAAAATAGTAGAAGTGGTGTTAATAACTACTTTGTCATGATATCCTTGAGAGTCTGAACTATTGTTTACATTTCTTTATATCTCTAGCACCTAGCACAATGTCTGGCACATAGTAGGTGTTAAATAAATACTTGTTGACTCCATTATAATGACCAAGATGTCTTTCCATGACTAACTTCTAAAATGTCATGTATTTATTGTTTCTATTAAACTGTGAAATCTTTAAAAACTGTGATCGTCTTATTTTTTCTATTCATATCCCCAGTGTTTACTACTGTATTTTGCACATAATAAGCACTTACAACTATTTTAATTATTAATTCATCTTTCCAATCTTTTGATTCTAAAATGAGGAGAACTATTTAACTTTGTTATTTAAATCTTCTTTTTTCCACATTATGAAGAAAAGAGGAGGTGGTCAACTTTCTTGAACAAAGAATTCTCTTTTATCATCTCCAAGAAAAGTAATTGCTTTTTTTGCTGCCTTTTTTTCTACACCCCCATGCTATAAGTGGCATAAGCACTAGAACACTAATATTGGCACCCAGTCCTCAAACCAGTCCTCCTCCTCATATTGCAGAAATAGAGCTAGAGAAAATACGGAGTCTAAGTATTGAGTGCCTTGTGAAAATTGCTTTTAGGTTCTCCAGTATTTTTCCCCTTGTCTTCTAATTTGATCTCATCTACATCCATCACCTCCTAGATTGCATGATGGAGAGAAAACATCTGGAGAGGAGTTAAAATGAAAGCAGTGAGGGGAATTTAAAAAAAAGTAGTACTTTAACTATGCTTCAGACTAATCTTTCTTTCAGTAATGAATCTGCTTCTTAGTCAAGCTACTGACATACTGCTCATTGTACAGATGGATCCAGGACAGCAAGCATAAAGCTCTGTGTCTCTGGCAAGATACAAGACAGGTGTTTGATTTGTGTATTTGCTTAAAGCCAAATAACAAGCAGGGATCTTTTTAAGATTTTTATTATTCCTACATTTTTGAAAAGGGGAAATGGAAAGCATTTGATTTTTATGAAGAAGGGGAGGTCCACCCACTGTTGACAAATTTACTTGTTCTCTCACCCCTCCTTTTTCTACAATCTCCGAAGTGTTAGTTGGATGGACAGATATTTAATAATCTGGGAAAGTTTCCAGACTACTTACAAAATAAAAGAAAGATAGATGAATAAGACATTTTACATTGATAGAATTAATAAGCAAGCTACTCTTTCAAGCTTTTCTTCATAGTGATGTCTGAAGCATAGAGAAGTTGAAATAGAGTTTTCTAATGCTACCCACAAGAGAGGTTTCTGTTCTGTATTGCTCCTGAGACCCTATCCCATGCTTATTCAGTGACTAGCTTGCCATATGAGTCACCCAGAACTTTTTTGCATTTGCTTAGCAAGCAAGAAATATAGCAAAAATGAAGAGTGGATGGATCTATTTGGAAATGCATTTCTGTTTTCTGGACAGAGATTGAATGTCCCCAAATAAGCCTGCATTTTCATCCCAACTTATAAATTCTTCGACTCAACAGGATTAGTCTAACAGTAAGCACATTTTATGGATTTTTCCCTAGTCCTAAAGATAATGCTCATCTTGCACTTTTAAGCTAGCAAAGGCACAATACATAGACAGAATCCCAGTAAGATTGGCAAGGATTGAAACACTAATTAAACAGACAAGGCAACTGAGGAAAGAAAATCCCAAGTCTTCAAATTATATGTCTAATAGAACTAAAGCATTAGAGACCAAAATTTCTGAAATCCAGATGCAGTGGCTAGAACCTTATTATTTTAATCAGGAAAAACTTTACATAGGATTTGGAAGCAAGGGAAGAAACATGCATTGTAAGAAAGGACAGGAAAGGCTTTATGGACAAAGAATAATATGTGTGTGGAAGTTTAAAAGGAAAGAAGAGCAGTGTTATCATATACACCTTGACTTCCATGTTGTTTACACACACACACACACACACACACACATATATATATATATATGCACACACACACATATATATACATATATATGTATATATATAATGTATGCACACACACACAATAGTCTTCTTGTTTAAAAATCTCAGAGCTAGAAAGACTATAAGAAACCATCTATTTGAGTCCAAAGTCTTTAGGCATATAAATGTAAAAAATAGTGTCTTCATATAGAACCATAAAACTGAAAAGGAGTTAAAGATAATCTAGTTCATTCTATAGATTAAGGAACTGAGGCAGAAACAATATTCTGTTATCTTTCTGAAGATCCTAGAACAGTTATCCCACATTGTCTCATTATAATGCTCCATTACCATGATCAAGAGATTCTTCTGTCCAGTCAGAGAGCCCTTGGGATAATTTAAATCCTATTGTCTCTTTTACTATCTGCAGAAATAAAGAACAATTTATCAGCATTTACCACTAAATGGCCATGAGCTTGAAGGCAATCATCAACCAACTTGTTAGCCTTTACTTTTCTGGATTTAACAAATCTAGTTCTTTTAGTAAAGTGATTCTTAACTGTGTCCCAGGAATTTAAAACAGATAGATAGAAAGACAAACAGACAGGACAGATAGTTGACAGATAAAGATTCGGTAAATTGGTTTCCTTTGTGATCCAATGTATTTTTATTTTATGCATTTAGAAATATTCTTCTGAAAAGTCATTCATTGGCTTCATAGCAGTCACCAGACTGCTAAAAGCTCCCATAACAACTCCCATAACAAAAAAGAGGAAGAAACTATTCTAGTCTTACTTTTTTTTCTGAGAACCTACTTTTGATCTTTTCAATTGCTAATTACAAGTATCAAAATTACAGAGGAAACAATGAAATGAGAAAAAAGGATGAGTATAGGCCTAAACATATAGTTATTAATGACTTCTAATGTATACATTATTCGAAAATATATCATAAAAGACAATATGTGACCAGAAAAGGAGATGAGCTAATCATGTAGCTACAGTAATAGTATCTGTTATATGAGTAACAATAAAACATCAAAAAAAATGAGATAGACCTACATGATTTTAATGAAATCTGCATAGGTCTTATGAAAAGACTTGGAAAAATTGCATAGGAAAAGAAGTGATAGATAGTTTGGGAGCCACAAAATGAGTGCACACATTGATTCAAGCACATCTCAAAGTATTAGTCATCTACCTCTTTTCTACCTTCTGAAGTGTGGTGAACCGAACTGAATACAGTCATTTAATAAATGGAAAATTTGTAGCAGAGAAGAAAGGTTATTTCTAAAATTTCTACATCATTCTTTTTAGTAAATTCCAGAAACATAGGTTTAGAGAGAAAAAGAGAACCTTAAGGACATTTTGTTCAATATTCTTATTTAATAAATGAAGAAAATGAGGCTTTCAGTAAAGTGCTTGCTCAGTTTTGTGCAAGTAAGGAAAAGAGACATGATTCAAACCCATTTCTATTGTGATCAGCTCCACTGCTATTTTTTCTAACCTGCTTTGTCTGCTCCCTCAATTTGGCATTTTCCTCCAGCCATATTAATGTTACATTTGTAGCCAACTACAGTCTTAGGTCTTCTTTTTTATTTTTGATGGCAAGTGCAAAGTAATATTCCATTACATATTTGTTGTTTTTGAGTCCCTCGTTGCATCATTTTGTTTGAGTAATCCTGAAACTTGGAACAAAAAGTGAATTTTGAAATTCAATATGGAGGCTTATGACCCCTCTAATGAGTTTATAAGAAAATCAATGACAGAATTTTTTTCTTTCTATTGTAAATCTTCCACGGTATCTAGATGGACATCTATGTCATTCAGTTGAATGATGATGATATTTGTTGAATAAAAGATGAGGAAATTCAAAACACATACTATAAAATAGAAATTTCATGATATAATTAGTAGGCAATACAGGTTTTTCAGAAAGATCTTGGCAGTCCATAACCCATTATCAAATTTAAAAAAAAGATTAATACATAATAAATCAAATTTAAGTAAATTCATTCACCAGTAATGGAAAGGCCAGAATATTCTTTATATAATGAAACTTTAAAACCTCACATATATTAAAGTAGAATATAAAAGTAGAAAAACCAATATTTTGTCATTTCTGCCATATCTTCATTGAAGTTCCCATAACTATCATTTTAATTTTTAAGGGTGCCAACTTCCTAACATCTAACTAATCAACAAATATGAAGCATTTATTATGTTCCAAATGCCATGCTAGCTCCTGGAAAATATAAAATAAGCTTCTATTTTTTTTCAAGACATTATATTAGATGTGAGGAATACAAAGATGAAAAAGGATGCAATTCATGATCTTGGCTTACTCAGAGTCTAATAATCCTTACACACAAATTATCTTCATATGTGGAATAATGTGATATATGCAAAAGGGAAGTTCAACATGGTATGAGAAAATTTGAAGAGATTGAGATTAGTTTCAAATGGAGGAATCAGGGAAGGCTTAATGAAGCTGATGGTGGCACTTGAATTAGCCCTTAATAGAAAAGAAATAACCCAACCCTGGAGGGAGTGTTTATACCTCCCAATTTTTAGATACCTTTAATATTCTTTTCTACGTGCTTTTCTGAGTACAAGTCAGTAACTAAGAGTAATAAGAAATGGGTATTTCAGCTTTGGAATTATTTTATGTTACTTTTATATTTAAAGGTTTCTGAGTTTGAGAGTTAAGCACTAGCTACCCAGAGTGAGACTGTCATTGGATAAAAAGATTTAAAGCCTGAAGGGATCTTAGAGATCATCAGATATAATCTTAAGATCTCCTTAACAATATGCTTTTCAGAGAGGAGAGAAAGAACAGTAGAATTGTCTTTGCAACTAGAGGACCAAGTACTTGAAAAGAAAAGCCATTAGATATGGTCTCTATCTAACACTTCATGATAATTGCTAAAAAGTGCTCAAATAGTGAAAATCTGAGGCAGTTCTACAAGGCTCATATATTCAAGAGTAATAAAATGAATGATTTCTGTTTCCAGAATTCTTTTTTTAACATGTTCCCATGAATTTTGTGCATGTTATGAAATTTATGTATTGGAAGAAATACAAAGTTGCCTTGCATCTGATACTCCTGTCATAGGATGACTGCTTTATATTTGCCCACTTTGAAGAAATGTTAGAAATACTTAAACTTATTTTTAGACATTTAACTAGAGATTCACTCAGAGGTAGCCAGAACCAGGGCACCTGAAATGCTTGGGATCAGGTCCCCAAAATCAAACCTAGATCTATGTGAGCAGATAGTCCATCTCTATATCAATTAACACTAGTATTTTCTCTGTAATTTATCTATGTTTTAATGAATTTCCTGAGTATATTAAGTGGGTAAGTAATTTAGAACATGTTAGGACATATATTCTTAATTCTAAGGTCCATTTATTATTTAGTAGATTTTATTCTGCCTTATATATACTGTATGTATGTATTTATGTGTATATATATATATTATGTATGCATAATCCTTATGTCAGAAGCTCCCTCCTCATTATAAACATCACGGTACGCTTTTGAAACTCTTCAGTTCTGTGGGTCATCCTCTGGTCCCCTAGAAAAGTATTAATAAATTGGATCAGAGAATCTACAATTTTTTGAAACTTGTGGTATATGCCAGTCCCACAAAACTTTATTTATAAATAAAAGGTCTCTTCAGATGTCTAAGGAAAGTTACCAAATCTTTTCCTATTGTTAATCAATTCAAAGTAAGCATATCCTATACATTTTCCTCCTTATAAAGCACCTGGATATTAGGATTCCCATTTCCATCATTGAGTTTTAGGGCTAAGAAGATACATTCTCTTTCCTCACATGTCTCTGCATCTTTCATATTTCTTAGGGGAAGTTCAGTGGGTTTCATCAAATGACCATGGAGCTGTTTCTGGATGAACTCCAAAATATCAGAAACAGAGGAAGAACTGCTTTCTCTCTAAGGTAGTCTTTGGAGAAGAGATTTTTATCTCTGATACATACAACATTATTTTGAATGATATTTGTCTGCTTTCAGATATACAGCCAAGTGAAGATTCCCAGGTCAATGTTTTGCTTAGTACCATGAATACCATACATTTACATAATGAGAATTAGAAAAAATCAGAGAAAGTCTTTCAAAAAGCCTAGTAATATTTGAAAAGTGTACAAAATATGCTAGCCATTTCTGTATGAAGCAAAAACCCAAACAAAATAAAGCAAACAAACAAACAAACAAAAAAAACTATCTGCAGCTGGCTTGCTGGGATAAAATTGCTTGGGCTCTAATGATCCTTATGGCTCCAGGCATTTGATAGATCCCCATCTCGGGTGAGGGGAGCCATTTCTCCCTGTGGTTTAGTTTTTCATGGTTAGGTTCATTATGGTGCCTGTGTGCCTGCCTCAGAAACATCTGGCATCAGCTACAGTCACTCAGGACTCTAGATGGCATGGACCATTAGTTTTTGTGCAGAAGCCTGTGTGAACTTTGAAAAGAGACTCATGTGTACCTGTAATCGATGTAGTGAAAATTCAATTAGAGAAACATGGAGAAAATTCCTTTTGAAGAGTCAAGTACAAACTTGACACGGAGACTCAGCTCTGCCAACAAATGAAATGAGCTAGTCGCTAAGGATCAGAAAACGTTCTTTCTTTCACAAGATCAGTAGTCATAGTTTACTTCCATGATGGGCTCTCCAGAACCAGACTCGAACAGAGCAGCAGAGTTGAAACTGTAGTTCATGAGTTGATCCACGGTTCACAGATTGAAGTCAAGATCAGCAAAGGGTCAGGCAGACACAGGCAGGGTTAGGAATTCAGGCAAACACATTTCAGGGGAGATCTTCCTTCTTTTTATGGTGGAGTAAATTTGAGCCCCTAACCTTTTCAGTACAATTTGCTTTAGAGATATTGCTGCCTAGGACCCTAACATTAGTCTATTGGGCTATTTTCTCATAGACAACTAGCTGAAATTTAAAGCAGGGAGGAAAGCAAGTGGCAGATGGGAAATGGGATAAAGCCTTAGGTACATGTTGATGAGACGGAGCGAGATACAGTATGAGGGGCTGTAGGAGTGTGCAGAATGGCTGGCATGGAGGTCATCAGGAGGTGTGGGCAAACACTAAAACAGAAGGCAGGGCTTAGCAAAGAATTTGGCAGCACTGGCCCTGATTTTATCCTTAAAATGTAGTCTTTAGAGATAGCTATTCTTTCATTTTAAGCTTTTCCTTTTCCATGCCACAAAGTCTTTGGTCTCTTTCTGAAAGGCTTTTCTCTCCATGGATTTTCCAATGTGCGGTAGTTAATACTGCTTTTGTTCGTCCTTTATTTTCAAAAAGACCCAATAACATCATAATTACTGGTGAGTGAATTAGATTTTTTTTGCATGAACAGAAATAGATGTCTTTTGTTGAACATACATTTCTAAAGTTGTAAGATCCAAATTAATGTTCAACATACATTTCTAAAGTTGTAAGATCCAAATTAATGTTCAACATACATTTCTAAAGTTGTAATATCCAAATTATCTCTCTCCCTCCCTTCCTTCCCCAGTAAGCAATTTGATCTAGGTTATATATGTATTATTATACAAAACATACTTCCATATTGGTCTTTGTCGTAAGAAAATGTGTGAATTAGATTAAAGTGAGGCACAGTTTCACAGTTATCAATTTCATTCTCTTTTCTAGTCATGGAAGTCCAATGGCAAAAGCAAAAAAGTTAGAACTTCTAGCAATGAAGTGTGATGTAGTGAATAATCTTGGCTTCTTTGGTGTCTCACCAAGCTCGAGGTTGCTCCACAGCACCTGCTTAGCTGCCTTCATGACTATTTCAAACATCTAAGTACAAATAAGATATAAACATATATGTACACATATATATCCACAAATATATACATGTGTAAATATGATATTTGTGTGTATTAAATAAAATTACTCAGAATGCAAATTTACTCCAACCAAAATTTTATTTTACCATTTTTTCTGAACAAAATTATATTTTGTGCATGGAACATCATTTAAATATAACAATATAATCTTTAATAATCATTTTCTGATATTTTACAATCCACATCCTTTCCTTGCTTCCTTTCCTACCCCCATCCCTAAGATGGCAAATGAGATGATAGTGGTCACACATGTGTTATCATACAACATATATTTCCATGTTGTCATGTTGTGAAAGAAGACATTTACTTCAGAGAAAAATTCCTGGAAAAAAGAAAGTGAAGAATGGTATTCTGCAATCTGCATTCAGACTCCATTAATTTCTTTTATGGTGGTGGATAGCCTTTTTTGTCATAACTCTTAGAGTTGTTCTGGATCCTGGCATTGCAGAAAATTATTCACTCTCAGTTGATCATGGTACATCATTTCTGTGTGTACAATGTTCTTCTGGTTTGGCCCACTTCACATTGCATCATTTCATAAGTCTTTCCAGAACTTTTTGTGACTTGCTCATTTTTTTCTATGGGACGGTCGTATTCTATTACAATCATATAACACAACTTCCTCAGCCATTCCCCAACTGATGGATAATCTTTAAGTTTCCAGTTCTTTATCACCACAAAAAGAGCTGCTATAAATATTTTTGTGGAAGTAGGTCTTTCCCCCCATTTTTTATCTCTTTGGGATTCAGGCCTAGTTGTTGTAGCATTGCTGAATCAAAGCATATACACAATTTCATGGCCCTTTACATGTTTTAAAATTACTGTCCAGAATAGCTGTATCAGTTCACAGTTACATCAGTAGTGTATTAATGTCCCAGTTTTACCACATCACAAACGACATTATAATTTTCGGTTGTTTTTTTTTTGTCATATTTTCTAGTCTGATACGTGTAAGGTGTTACCTCAGAGTTGTTTTAATTTGCACTTTTTAATTATTATTTGTAACATTTTTTTCATATATGTAAGGATAGTGTTATTTTCATCTGAGAATCGCCTGTTCATATCCTTTCACCATTGGTCAGTTGGAAAATGCTTTGTATTCTTATCAATTTGATTCTGTTCCCTATATATTTGGGAAATATAGCTTTTGTCACATACTTGCTATAAATAATTTTCTAAGTTTTTTTGTTTACTTTCTAGTTCTGGTTGTTTTGGTTTTGTTCGTGTAAAACCTCTTGAATTTAATGTAGTCAAAGCTATTTATAATCCACCTTAAATGTTTTCTCTTTCTTGTTTGGACCTAAGATCTTCCCTTATCCATAGGTCTGATATGTAAAGTATTTTGTGTTCCCCTAATTTTTTTAGGGTGTCATCCTTTATTTCTAAGACATGTATCCACTTTGTTTTTGCCTTCAGATATGATAGGAAGTTTTGGTCTGTGTCTATTTTCTGTCATACTCTTTTCTAGTTTTCCCAAGAGTTTTTGTTGAGTATTGAATCCTTTTTCCAAAGACTTTGATATTTGTGTTTGTCAAATATTTGGTTACTATGGTCATTTACTGCTACATGTTGAGTGCCTAACTGTTCTTTTTATTAACTTGCCTCAGATTGTTTTGATAGTTGCTGTTTTATAATACTGTTTGAGATCAAGTATAACTAATCAACTTCCTTCTTATATTTTCATTAATACTCTTGATATTCTTGACCTTTCATTCTTCCAGTTTAATGTCGTTATATTTTTCTAGCTATATAAAATTATTTTTGGGTAGTTTGTTTAGTATTGCACTGTCATGAAACATTTAAAAGGACATTTTCCCCAAATCAGGACTACTTTGTCAGTGAATTCATTTGCTGTCACTGAAAATCTTTAGTTAAGTTGACTTAGAAGGCAAATAGTAAAAGATACTCGTGGAGATTGGACTAGAAGATTTTGAGGTTCTTTACAATTTTTACTTATGTGAAATTAGCTGATCTCCAAAATCCCAATCACCCATTTTAGTTAACTAGCAACAGTGAAAAATTTGGCAGGTGAATAGCAGTGTACATATAAACATGGGAATAGTGGTAGTAGTATATATAGTAACTTTCACAAATTTTACCACTTTTTCTGAAATTTAGAATATGAACCATACAAATATGTTGATCCCATAACATGAATAAATTGAGATAGGGTTGTCATGAAGTTATGCAAGAATTATGCCATAAATTTATAAACATAAATTATTTTAGCTAAAATAGAATGGCAGATGTGAAAAGTAATTCAATCCATTTCTTGTTTTATAAGGACAAAAATGAAATTAATAATAACTCTTTCACAAAGAAGAAAATCCATCCCATATTTAAAATATCCTCAGAACTGAATATTTTACTCTGAATTAGGAATCCAATGAAACAATTAATCTCACTACTTAGAGAATTTTATTTAAATTAAACTGTCATAGAATCAGAGGTATAATAGAGAGAATCTGGTAAGTCATCAGGTCCATCACTCTATTTTTATAGATGAGCAAACTTAAAGAAAACTGTTTTTTGAAGCCATAAAGAGAGTAAATATGAGGACTAGGACCCAAATTCATGTCTTCTGACTCTAATGTTAGCACAAACTCCGTTGAACCATGTTGCCTATTGAACTTAAAAGTATTTTGAAGTGAGAAATGGAGTATAAGGAGCTCTTGTTCTCTTATCTCTTCAAAACCTCTATGAAGTTTGATTTTTCACATCTTTTATAGGTTAGGCTGAAATCTCAAAGACTAATACAACAGAACAGTCTTTGATGGGACCCATGGAAATCTTTATATAAACACATGGAGATAGGTGTCATTTGGGCATCAGTTTATCACAAAATTCAAAAAGGCTCCTTAATTTTTTTTCCGTAAGTCATTTAAGCCCTACCTGTGTCTGTGACCCCTCTAGGAGTAGAATGGTTTGCTATTTACTACTCCAGCTCATTTTATAGATGAGGAAACTGAGGCAAAAAGTGTTAAGCAACTTGTCCACAGTCACACAGTCAAATCTGAGGCCAGATTTGAGCTCAGAAAGATCAGTTTTCTTGACTTTAGTTCCAGCACTCTATCCACTGCACCACCTGGATGCCCCAGAGAACTGATTACTAGATGAAATTTGTTTTAACCTCTTGCAATCCATGGTAATGGCAATATAGTAAAATAGAACAAATACTGACTGAATCCAGTAAGAGAAAGTAAATTCAGATCTCAGTTTTGCCACTCACTATTTGTGTGACTTTGGGGCACTCACATCTAGGCTAAAGGATGTCCCTCACAAAAGGTCAGCCTATCTCCCTATTTCTCTTCTGATGCATATCTGCAGATATTATAATAAAGCCCATTTACTGTATTGTTACCCCAAATTATTCTCAGTCAACTGTATTTTGCTGTAATGGAAAAGATGATGGATGTCAAGAATAATATGAATATAAGATTAAGCAAAGAATCTTATTTCTCTCTAGGTGCTAGTAATTTTTCATAACGGGTTTTAATGTGATTGTCAATTAGCAAACATTTATTAAGTGCCTACTATGTGCCAGGCACTGTGTTAAGTGCTAGAATACAAAAAAAGAGGCAAAAGACAGTCTCTGGCCACAATAAGCTTATCATTTAATAGATTCTGATTGTAACTAAATTCAGGTATTTTCTTCAAAAATAAACTTTCTAAAGCTGAAGAGAAGAGAACCAAATGGGCTGTAGGAATCATTATATTACCACCCCTATAGGCTTAAAATGAAATATTTTAACAGCATCATGCTGGAAATTATTAGTTTTATAAGCAGCAATCTGAAATCCTTACAAGTATGACTTCCCAAGTGATTTAGTAAGAATTTCAACATGATTCCTTTTCTTGGACTTTTACAGTTTCATCTCTCTGTTTATTTGTTGGATTCAGAACTAGAATAAAATACTTAATCAAGGACATGATTGATGCTGAATATATGGGTTAATCACATCATAATGAGTATTTCTTCTGCCACAAATTTCCATTTTAGTAACAGGCTGGTTATCTGGTAGGCACTATGCTTTACTGGAAAGATGCGGGGGAAGAAATTCAATAAATATGAATAATTTTCCTAGCCTTGCCAATCAAATTTTATTAAATTAAGAGGGCAAAGTGCATTGTGGAGATTATTTGAAACAAGAGATTTGAAAATGTTTTGAAATGTAAAAAGTAGTTGACAAGAAGACCAGACATATCTCTGTAATCCCTGATGTTGGTGTAGGCTGAGATTGGATGATCCCTCCAAGTCCAAAACTAATTGGTGAGTCCTTTGGGGCTAAAGGGAAACAGGCTGTTGAAGGAAGAGCAAATCTGCCCAAGTCAGAAATGAAACAGATCAAAGCTTCCAGAACGATCAACAGTGGGTTCAGGCCTGTGAATGAACTTTCAGCCTGAGAAATATAAGGAGACCCACCCAATCTTGAAAACAAACAAAAACTCAAAATAATTATTAAAAGTGTCTCATGCTTCTATGTAGTTGTATATACAAACATTCACACACATGTATATGTAAATATGCATATATATATATATATATATATATATAGATTCAAACATGTAGAGGGGGTATATGTGTATGTNACCAGACATATCTCTGTAATCCCTGATGTTGGTGTAGGCTGAGATTGGATGATCCCTCCAAGTCCAAAACTAATTGGTGAGTCCTTTGGGGCTAAAGGGAAACAGGCTGTTGAAGGAAGAGCAAATCTGCCCAAGTCAGAAATGAAACAGATCAAAGCTTCCAGAACGATCAACAGTGGGTTCAGGCCTGTGAATGAACTTTCAGCCTGAGAAATATAAGGAGACCCACCCAATCTTGAAAACAAACAAAAACTCAAAATAATTATTAAAAGTGTCTCATGCTTCTATGTAGTTGTATATACAAACATTCACACACATGTATATGTAAATATGCATATATATATATATATACATATAGATTCAAACATGTAGAGGGGGTATATGTGTATGTATACATGTAATGTATATGTATATATACTTCTATTTGTATATATAGCTATATATGTATATGCATATGTGTATAAAACAAGGAAGAAAGAACAAGCTCTTTTCCATATACCAACACCCCTCAACTGAATTAAAGTGTTAAATTTATCCAGTATATGTCAAGCAATTAGCAACTTTTTTTGTTTTGTTTTTCTGGAAATGTTCTTAGAATTATTTTAATTTTAACTTCATTTTCTACTTTCAGAAATTCTGCACAGTTCCTTCTACTATTTCCCTCAAAGGGTATTTATTTGAGGTATTCCCTCAAAAGGTAGTTATTTTTGCCCTGTTATGTTCTTTTAAGAGACCCATGATCCTTACATTAGCTCTCTACATCCTGCCCAAGATCAATATTAGGCACATGTAGTATATTTTACTTTAATGTCATTGTTTTTCCTTTCCTTTTTCTACTTCCTTATTTAATTCTGTGTATTTTCATTGATTTTCATTAATCTATTTTGTTTTCTTTTACTTCTTTGATGAGGCTTGCCATTGCCAATTTAAATTATTTTTGCTCTGCTTATTTTTGATGTGCAGCACATACATTCTTCTCTCATAATTCTTATTTCTCTTTTAAACCATCCAGGAATAGCATATTTTTGTTCTCATTCTCTTGAGATTCCATAGAATCCTGTGTCATATCAAGTCACAATAAAGATCATTTTCCTTAATTTTTCAGTATTTATTCATAGCTGCCTGAACTCATTGATTAGATCTGAATGCCATATATTCTCCTGTTATTGTTCTTTTCCCTATTGATTCATCTTTTTATATTCTATTTCTTTCAGTTTTCTTCTTGAATTCTTTGGTGTTTTCAGTATATTCACACATTCCACTGCTTATTTTCCTTATTTCCTTATAGTGAGCATAAGTTCCCGAGTTTGGGGGATTTTTGAAACCGTTTTTTGTATTCTAGGTTCTTTATTTTTGGAGCATTTTTTCTGTTTTGGAAAAATTTGAAAAGATTGTATGGACCAGAGAAAATGTCTAGTCCTCTGCCTTGTTGCTCATGTGATGTCCTTCCTCACCCCAACTTATTTTGAACTTTTATTCAGTGTTTTAACTGAGAGGATGTACAGCAAAATGCTGTGACACTGGCAAACACACTGGCATACAATATGAGGGTGTGGGTGAGAATTTATTTTTCTAATCCCTACCCCATTTAAAGTAGATAACATTTTAAACCTTTAACAAAGTTGATCCATAATACAATCAAAGATTTTGAATTAATCATGAAAAGCCTTTATTTACTTTAATATATTCTTAAAAACAACTGAATGAATTATTGTGATATTGCCTGGGAAATCTTTCCTGATTGGATAAACAAATCTGGTAAATCCTTATTGGTCTGCTATATTTTTTGAAGAAACAGCTTGAGATTTTGTGAAGTAGAGAGGAAAGAAGATTCATCCGAAGTCTCTGAGAAATAATTTTTTGGGAGTAGGATTGATGGAAAAGCAGTCACCCTCCCTCATTTTGGGGGGCTCTCCTCCCCCTTGACTGGAGGAGGACCTTATGATTTGTGGAGATCCAGAGGACTCTCCATATTGCTATCAGTATTGTAAGGGTTAAAAGGGTTTTTTGGTTGGTTTGAATATTAAAAGGTTGGTCAGCAGGGGATTGAACAATTATCAATCCCCAATTAAGAATAACCTCAAGTTAAAATGACATTAATGGAAGTTTATTTACAAAATATAGGAAAGAGTGGAAGTAGAGAGATGAGAAGAAGGTAAGAGTAAGAGATTGTATTTATGTCTAGGTGTTGCTCCATCAGAGCTCCAGAGGCCCAGCCAGAAAACCTAAAAGTTAATTAACAAGGGTTTTAGCCATAAGGGCTTCTCCCAATCAAGGGAGCCTCCTGGAGATTAGTACCTCCTGGGAGGTTAAAGGAGTCAGCCTTTTTCACTCACCATGTGTAGTTCTTTTTTTTTTTTGTTTTTAAACCCTTAACTTCTGCTGTGTATTGACTTATAGGTGGAATATTGGTAAGGGTAGGCAATGGGGGTCAAGTGACTTGCCCAGGGTCACACAGCTGGGAAGTGTCTGAGGCCGGATTTGAACCTAGGACCTCCTGTCTCTAGGCCTGGCTCTCAATCAACTGAGCTACCCAGCTGCCCTCAACTATGTGTAGTTCTAAGAGAGAGATTTAAGAGCAGTTTCACCAAGGTCTCAGGGTCCACGTCCAGCACTCCTCCATGTCCAAGCAAGAACCAGAAGACTCCTTCAGGTACTGTTCACTAACGAGAAGAAGCTGGCTCCCTCAACTCTTTCGTTTTAAAGGGGCCTTTTTTGCATCACTTCATGTGCCTTCCTCTTAGTTTGCATGTCCAATCACAACAGACACTTTTCTTAGGACTGCCCAGAAGGCAGTCAGTAAATTCTGATTTGTTACTCATTCTAACACACGTGGGTTACAGACCTCCCAACTTGTGTGTTAAGTGGAGATGTTTTCACCTTTGGTGATTAAATCTAAAGATGGGCAGGGTAGGTTTAATCTCATTATCACAGTATCCTAGCCATATTTCTGGAGCTAATCAATGTGAGTACAGGTTGGTATAATAGTATCAGAGTATATGTGTATGTAGATATATGCATACATATGCATATTTGTACATATTACATATTGCACACATGTAGCAAAGTTGTTTCAGGACTATATATGTGTATTATATGTATTATTATTTTGTTTTATTGTTATAACATATATTATTATATATACATGTATTATACATAAATCTATGTATTTGTATTTATGCACATTAATATGTGTGTTGTTTTGGCCCTTACAACACAATAACTTGGTTTATTAAATATGGAAAGAGAGAGAGAAAGGAAAGGCAAGAAAAAACATAAAGTCAAAGACACATTTTGGAACAAGCCTTAGACTTGTTTCCACTTAGAGCTTGCAGATTCAGCTTCTATTGGCAATTCAACTCCTTATCTCACTAACACAGGTGATAAGCATCACAATGGTTCACACCAAAGTCACAAGTTCTTTTTTAACAAAGATAAGCCAAAAGTTTTGATGAAGGGCATTCATTCCTAAATTTTATGATCCTAGAATTGTGGCATAAGAGATTTAGATGATTGTTAGAAAGAATGATGTCCTATGAACCTCACTGAACTTCCCCCAAAAGCATCTTCTCTCTAGTGTCCCCTTCCTGAGGTGAAGGCTGTGTGTGTTATGTGGATTATGAGACTTCTTGCTTCATAATGCTGATGAGGAGAGCTGAGAGTGGGCCTCTTTTGAGAGAGCCAAATTAAGCTTGTTTCTGCCTCATGAATTTAGCCTTTTAATCCCAAATCATTTCTTTCATTGAAGGTTTCAGTAATTATTAATCCTGTGAATTCCTAATAGAACCACAACAAGAAAATTGCCTTAGTAAGTATATGTCGCTTTCACTGTCCCTTGGCCATTGTCATCTGGCTCAGTTTTGACCATATTTATCATCACAGCATTTGTCAGTTCTGATCTCATGAGTGTTTATATAAACACAAATTGTAAGAGTAGAACATTTTTATTTAAAGTAATGAGTCTGTGTAAACTTAAAAAGTTGATCTTTTAAAATGAATAATTTAATGCTAATGATACCAAACAGGATGAGGTTGATTTTAAAGTCTTATGTTTTAGAGCATGTTTATTCTGTATCTTATATTATAAACATTGAAATACGGCTGAATTAATTTTCTCTCAAGAACTTATATAATTGGGATATGTAGTAAATGTGATTGGCACCTTTTAAGATATTTCATCATTGTGTCTATTTTGTATTTATATAATCCAGCAATTTGACTTGGCAAAAAAATAGCTTTAAATAGCCTAGAGATTAATTTTGAAATACTCTGTTTTTGTTTTTTCTTGTAATAGTCTTTGAAATTTTGCTAGGACCTTGAATGTATTTGTTTTTGAAAGGTAATGTAACATTAGACTCCTTAGATTCATAGTACACCAAAATTTTAGCTAGCTACAATCATATTTACATTTCACCTATAAATTGGATGAATGGATATTTGTTTAAATGCTGGAGACTTGGTTGTTTCCATTTACTATAGAAAACATTCTTAAGAGTTGGCTACATGTAGAACATTGAATTCATTATGAGAAATACAGGAGAAAATAGGACTAAAGCAATAATATTAATCTCCAGAAAATGATTACAAAATCATAAAAAGTAATATTTGAAAATTCATGAAAATAAGGGAAACAGTGAAGGAAAGGTAAAGTAAAAAATGCTAGATTTTTTAAAAGGAAGTAAATTTAGGCAACTATAGATCAGTGACCTGGATTTTATTTCCTGGAAAAAATCAAGAAAGTATTGTTAAATAGAAATTTAATACATCTAGAAAAGTCATAAAAACCAAGAATTTACATTACTTCATCAACTAATGATACCAGAACAACTGTATTACCTTTTTGACAGGTTAGTGAATTGTGAGATCAGAGCAATTCATAGATTGAGCTTACCTAGATTTTAGGAAAGCTTTTATTGAAATTTTTAGGGCTATTCTATTATAAAAGATGGAGAAATTTGTAAGCAAGCCTTAAGACTCAACTGCCTAATTTATCTCTGCTTTTGTTTGCCATATCCCTAAATTTACTGGGCTACTAGGACTCCTAGAGTCTTCTGACTTTAGCCTTATCATTCCAGCTAAGATGAACTAATAAAATAATCTCATGATGTTTATTTGCAAAGAGAATTTTTATTGAGGACTATGGGTAGACATATAGACTCAATAGGAATACTTCACTCAGTAATAAATATACTAATCTAGAGTAAATTGGGCCACTAAGCCTCTGGTTTAGGGACCATCAGGAAGACCCTTAATTCAACTCTATCTATCTACTTGAAAATGACTTAAAAACAATAAAAATAAAATGTTACCACAATCATAGAAGCATAAGGCACATGGTTATTCCTATAAAGAGTGTATATTATCTCTCCTATGCCAAAGTGAGCATTTCTCAACCTTCAATCAAGATAGATGAAAATGAGAAAAATAATTGCACAGTCAGATTTGAACATGTTCCTTCATTGGCTTAACCACAGGTCAAAAAGTGAGGCTAAGAAGGAGACACATAGTTCTATTGGGCTATCAGGTCTAATCTCTCAAAAGCCAAGAAGCCAGAGTATAAAGATAAAGCAGGAATATCAGGCTCTAGAAAAACAATGATTTGAAAAGGAGAATGGACCAATTGGAAATAGGAGGATCAAGAGGTCATGGAAGAAATTCAGTCTTTAAAAAATTAGAATGGACCAATTGGAAGTGAATGACTTCACAAGACAAGAAGAAACAAAATACAATCAAAAGAAAGAAAAAAATTAGAAAATATGAAATACCTCAGTAAGAAAACAACTGACATGGAAACTAGATCCAGGAGAGACAATTTCAGAATTGTTGGACTACCCAAAAGTTACAACCAAAAAAAAAACTAAAACTAGGTTTGTAAAAGAGTATAATACTAAGAGAAATGGGAAAAGAGAAGTAAATGGGATAAATATATATCTCATATATAGCTCAAGGGTGGGGCAGAGGAGAAGACCAATAGAATAGAAAAGAAAAAGAGGTTGGTGATGGGTACCACTTAAACCTTATTCTTATTGCAATTAGTTCAGATAGAGAATAACAACCAGATTCATTGGAGTATAAAATTATATCTTAACCTAAATGTAATTTGAAGGAGTATAAGAAATGGGATGATGGAGAGTGGAATATATCTACAAGGGAGATAAATAGATAAAGAATTGGTTAATCTAATTTTAAAAAAGAAGTTAAGAAAAAAGAAATTAACAGTATCAAAAATGAAAAGATGATTTCACCTCTAATGAAGATGAAATTAAGGCAATTATTAAGAGCTATTTTGCAAAATTATATGACAATAAATATGACAAACTAGGGGAAATGTATGAATATTTACAAAAATATAAACTTACCAGATTAACAAAAGAGGTAATAGAATACTTAAATAATTTCATCTCAGAAAAAGAAATTGAAAAAGCCATCAAGGAACTCCTTAAGAAAAATCCCCAGGGCTAGATGGAATCACAATTGAATTCTATCAAACATTTAAAGAACAAATAATTCCAATACTATACAAAATATTTGACAAAATAGTCAAAAAAGCACTCTTACCAAATTCTTTTTATGACACAAATATGGTACTCATTCCCAAGCAAGGAAGACCAAAAACAGAGAAAGAAAACTATAGACTGATCTCCTTAATGAACACATACATGCAAACAAAACCAAAACTTAAATAAAATACTAGCAAAGGGACTATAGAAAGTTATCATGAGAATTATTCACTATGACCAGGTAAGATTTATACCAAGAATGCAAAGATGGTTCATACACATAATTGTGTGTAATGTGTAATAAAGGAGAACCATACACATAATTGACTATATCAAAAACCAAACTAACAGTAATCACATTATCTTAAGAGATGTGTAAAAAGCCTTTGAAAAAATACAACACCCATTCCAATGAAAAACACTAGAAAGTATAGGAATAAAAAGGCCTTTCCTCAAAACAATGAGCAGTATTTGTCTAGAATCATTAGCAAGTACTATTTGCAATGAGGAAAAATTAGAAGCCTTCCCAATAAGGATAGGAGTGAAGCAAGGATGCCCATTATCACCATTATTATTTAATATTGGAGTATAAATGCTAGCAGTAACAATTAGAGAAGAAAAAGAAATTGAAGGGATTAAAGTAGGTAATGAAGAAACTAAACTATCACTCTTTGCAGATGATATGATAGTATACTTTGAAAATCCTAGAAAATAAAATAAAAGACTAGTGGAAATAATGAATAACATTACAAATTTTGTGGTATATAAAATCTTGCATACTACAAGTTGCAGAGTACAAAATAAACCCACATAAATCATCAGCATATATATATATATATATATATATATATTTCCAAAAATACTCAGCAGCAAGAGTTAGAAAGAGAAACTCCACTTGAAATCACTCTAGACAATATAATATATTTGGGAATCCCTTTGCCAAGACAAACTCAGGAATTACATTAACACAACTACAAAACACTTTTCACACAAATAAAAGTAGATCTAAACAATTAGAAACCGTTAATTGCTCATGGGTAGTATGAGGTAATATTATAAAAATGCCAATCCCACCTAAATTAACTTACTTATTCAATGCCATACATATAAAACTACCAAAAAACATTTTTTTTCTAAAATTAGAAAAAAATTATAACAAAGTTTATCTGGAAAAACAAAAGATCAATATCAAGAGAACTCAGGGGAAAAATGTGAAGGATGGTAGCCTAGCAGGACGAGATATTAAACTGCACTATGAAGCAGTGATCAACAAAACTATATTAAACTGGTTAAGAGACAGAAAAGTGAATCAATGGAATAGTTTTGGAGTAAATGACCTCAGCAAGATAGTGTACAATAAACCCAAAGATCCCAACTTTTGATACAAGAACTCAACATTTGAGAAAAACTGCTGGGAAAATTGGAAAACATTATGGTAAAGATCAACATCTCACACCCTAAACCAAGATAGATTCAGAATGGGTAAACGACTTAAATATAAAGAAGGAAATTATAAGTAAATTAGGTGAACATAGAATAGCATACCTGTCAGATCCTTGGGAAAGGAAAAAAATTTAAGACCAAGCAAGAGGTAGAGAATATTACAAAATATAAAATGAATGACTTCGATTACATCAAATTAAAAAGTTTTGTACAAACAAAACCAATGCAACCAAAATTAGAAGGGAAGCAACAAATTGGAGAAACAATCTCAATAACAAAAACTTCTGACAATGGTCTTAATTTCTCAACTATAAAAGGAACTAACTTGAATGTACAAGAAATCCACCCATCCCCTAATTGACAATTGGTGCAGTTTTCAGATGAAGAAATCAAAACAATCAATAATCACATGAAAAAGTGTTTTAAGCCTCCTGATTAGAAAAATGCAAATCAAAACAATTCTGAGGTACCAATACACTCCTAGCAGATTGGCTAATATGACAGTAAAGGAAAATATTAAATGTTGGAGGGGATGTGGCAAAAATTGGCAAAATAATGCATTGCTGGTTGAGTTGTGAATTGATCCAATCATTCTGGAAGGCAATTTGGAATTTTGCGCAAGGCATTTTAAAATAATGCATGACCTTTGATCCAGCAATAACAATTACTAGGTTTGTACCCCATAGAGACTTAAAAATGTTTGTACAAAAATATTTATAGCTGCACTCTTTGTGGTGGCAAAAAAAGGAAAATGAGGGTATGTCCCTTGATTGGGGAATGGCTGAACAATTTGTAGTATATGATGGTCATGGGATACTATTGTGCTATAAGAAATGATGAACTGCTTGATTTCTGTAAGAACTGGGAAGACCTTCATGAACTGTTGTGTAGTGAATGGACAGAATCAGAAGAAAATTGTACACAGTAATTGTAACATTGTGGGACAATAAAATGTGATCAACTTTACTACTAATAGCAAAGCAATTATCCAGGACAATGCCAAGGGAGTTAGGAGAAAGAATGCTTTCCACACTGAGAGAAAGAACTGCAGGAGTAGAAACACAGGAAAAAAAATGGATTCATCACTTGTTTATTTGGGCATAAGACTTGGGGTTTTGATTTTAAATGACTATTTATTACAAAAATGAATAATATGGAAATAGCTATTGAGTAACAATACATATAAAATCCAGTGGAATTGCTTGTCAGCTCCAGGAGGGGGAAGGGAAGAGGGGAGGGAGGGATCATGAATCATGTAACCATGGAAAACTTAAAAATAGATATATTTTTAAAAAATAAAAAGAAATTATCAAGGAAAACTATCTTACTATTCAGAAATCAGAGAGTAAAATAAAAATTGAAAGAATCTACAAATCACCTACTGAAAGAGAGATTGAAATACAAACTCCTGGCAATATCATGGTCAAATTCTAGAGCTCCAGGGTCAAGGAGAAAATATTGTAAATAATCAAAAAAGAATAATTTAAATATCCTGGAGCTACAGTCAGAATCACCAAAGAATTAACATTTTTCACATTAATGGATCAAAGGGTTTGGAATGTAACATTCCATAATGCAAAGAAAGTACCAAAAATAAACTACCCACCAGAATTGCATATTATCTTTAAAGGAAAGAAATGGAGAGTTAATGAAATAATATCTTTTAAAATAATCATGTTGAAAATTCCAGAGCTGAATAAAAAATTTAATTTCAAATACAAGACTCAAGGAATTCAATAAGGTTGAACTATTCACATTCCTATATGACAAAATGATACTTGAAACTCCTTACAACTTTCATAATTTGGGCACATAGAAGAAGTATATAACTAAAGAGATTATGGATAGGAATTGACAATGATGGGATGGTTTCAAAAAACTAAAATGAAGACTTAAGAAAGTGGAAGGGAATGGTAGAATAGGGAAAATTATGTCATGTAATGAGTTCAAAAAGAGGAGCTTTTATAGTGGAGGGAAACCAGAATTGCCTCAGAAAGGGAATAATATATACACTCAATTGAGTACAGATATCTATCTAATTCAACAGAGAAGTAGGAGAGAAAGGGGTTAAAAGTAGAGAGAGTTCATACATGGGAGATCAGATTAAGGGAGGTAGTTGTCAGAAGCAAAAAAGAGATACAGAGAGAAGGATAACAGAGTTAAATATTATGGAAGGAAATGCACAGTAATCTTAATACTTAATATGAAAGGGATGAACTCCAACATAAAATGGAAACAAATAACAGGATAGATTCAAAACTAGAATCCAAGAATACGGAAGAATCATACTTGAAACTGAGTGATGCACAGAATAAAAATAAGGGACTCAGGAAGAATCTATTATGCTTCAGCTGAGCTTTAAAAAAAAAAGGAAGAATAGCAATGATTTCTGACAAAGTGAAATCAAAAGCAAAGAAAAAAAAGACCTAATTAAAAATGATAAGTAGAGAAAAAACTTTTGGGTAAAAGGTACCATGGAAAATAAAGTAATATACCAGTACTCCAAACTATGCTCCAAAATGACATAGCATTTGCATTCTTAAAGGTAATGTTAAATGAGATATAGGAGGAAATAATAAAACTACGCTAGGGGGGACCTAAATTTTCCCTCTCAGAATTAAATGTCTTAAAATAAGAAAGAAGTTAATCAGATGAAATGGACTAAAGAATAGTTAGATATGGTAACCTTTGGAGAAAATTGAAAGGGAAATAAAAAGTTATATGTTTTTCTGCACTGTGTGCAGCAGCTCCCTGAAATTTTCCATGTATTAATACATAGAAAAACTACAAGCAAATTCAGAAAAGCAAAAATATTTACTTAATCCTTTTCAGACCAGAATGAAATAAAAATTACATTTCATAAATGGCCATGGAAACATAGTTTAAAATTAATTGGAAACTAAATAATCTTAACCTAAAGAATGAATGGGTGAATGAACAAATCATAGAACTAATAACTAATTTCATTAAAGAAATCATGAGACAATATATCAACATTTTGGGAAAAAGCCAAAAAGTATTTAGGGCAGGGGTCAGCCAAGTATGGCTCTCAAACCATATCTGGCTCTTTTGAGGGCCAGATATGGTTCTTTCTGCAGGAGCCATAAAGTCAATTTTTTTTCAGGAGCTATTACAGAAGCACACACTGTTACAGGAGCACGCACTGTGAGCACTGTGTGGCTCTCATGAAATTACATTTTAAAAAATGTGGTGTTTATGGCTCTCATGGCCAAAAAGGTTGCCGACCCCTGATTTAGGGGAAAATTTATATCTCCAAATCCATGCATCAGCGAAATAGATGGAAAGCAGATCAATGAATTGGATATAAAATTTAACAAGGGAACTAATGAAAAAAATGTGAAGGATGGGGACTTAGCAGTACCAGATCTTAAACTGTACTATAAAGCCATGGTCATCAAAACAATATGGCAGTGGCTAAGAGACAGAAGGGAGGATAAACAGAATAGACTTCGGGTAAATGTCCTCAGCAAGATAGTGTATGATATATCCAAAGATCCCAGCTTTTGGGACAAGAACCCACTATTTGACAAAAACTGCTGGGAAAATTGGAAAATATTTTGGGGAAAATTAGGTTTAGATCAACGGTGAACATAGAATAGTATACCCGTTACATCTGTGGGAAAGGAAAGAATTTAAGACTAAGAAAGAGATAGAGAATATTACAAAATATAAAATGAATAATTTTGATTAAATTAAATTAAAAAGGTTTTGTATAAACAAAACCAATGCAACCAAAATTAGAAGGAAAGCAGCAAATTGGGCAGAAAATCTTTATAACAAAAACCTCTGACAAAAGTCTAATTTCTCAAATTTATTAGGAAATAAATCAATTATACAAAAAAATAAGCCATTTCCCAATTGATAAATGGGCACAGGACATGACTAAGCAATTTTCAGATAAAGAAACCAAAACATAAGATCATGAAAAAGTGTTCTAAATCTCTCATACTTAGAGAAATGCAAATCAAAACAACTCTGAGCTACCACCTCTTACCTAGCAGATTGGTCAATTTGACAGCAAAGGAAAGAAAGTAATAAATGTTGAAGGGAATGTGGCAAAAGTGAGACACTTATGCATTGCTAGTAGAGTTGTAAATTCATCCAACCATTTTGGAAGGCAATTTGGAACTATACCCAAAGGGCTTTAAAAAGACTGTCTCCCCTTTGATCCAGACACACCATTGCTGGTTTTGTACTCCAAAGAGATAATAAGGAAAGATATGTGTACCAAAATATTCATAATTGGGCTCTTTTTGGTGGCAAAAAATTGGAAAATGAGGGGGTGTCCATCAATTGGGGAATGACTGAACAAATTGTCGTATCTGATGGTGATGGAATACTATTGTGCTGAAAGGAATGATGAACTGGAGGAATTCCATTAGAACTGGAAAGATCTCCAAGAAAGGATGCAGAGCAAAAGGAACAGTGTTGAACCAGGATAATGTTGTACACAGAGACTGATACATTATGGTACAATCAAATGTAATAGACTTTTCTACTAGTAGCAATGCCATGTCCTAGTACCGTTCTGAGGATACATGTAAAACCCAGTGGAATTGCTTGTTGGCTATGGGAGGGGGGAGTAAGGAGGGAAGGGAAAGAGCATGAATTATGTAACCATGGAAAAATATGAAAAACTAGAAATTGAAAAAAAAATTAGAAAAAGAACAAATTTTAAATCCCCATTTAAACATCAAATTGGAAGTGTTGAAAAACAAAGAAGAGATTAATAAAATTGAAAGTAAGAAATTCACTACAATTATCAATAACATTAGGAATTGGTAAAAGCAATAAAATAGCTAAACCATTGACTAATTTGGTTTAAAAAGGAAAGAAGAAAACAAAATTATGAATACTAAAAATATAAAGGATACATTTACCAACAGTGAAGATGAAAATATAACAATTCTCAGGAGCTATTTTGCCCTTTTAAAATGTAAGAAATCTAATAGTCTAGGTATAACGAATGAGTACATACAAAAATATAAATTGCCAGTGAAAAGTGAAATTTAAATAACTATCTTTGAAAAAGAAATTGATTAGGTTATCAATGAACTAAGAAAAATTAACCTGGAAAAATGATGAGTTCACAAATGAATTCTATCAAAAATTTAAGAAATAATTAATTCACATATCACAGAAACAATTTGAAAAAAATAGGCAAAGTAGTCCTACAAAACTGCTTTTATGAAACAAAGATGGTGTTGATACCTAAACAAGGGAGAACAGAAAATTAAAAAGAAATTTATAGATCTCTTTTCTTAATGAATGGTAATACAAATAATTGAAATAAAACAGTAACATGGATAATACAATAATATATCATAAATGTATTATCTTATAATAAAGCTAAAATACCCTATCTAGGTGGGATTCATATAAGGAATGATTCAACATTTAAGAAAATTAAGAAAAAATGAATATAAATGACCATCTCTATATAAAAAAGACATATGATTAAATCAATAGCTATAAAAAAGCTTTTGGCAAAATATAACACTCATTCATATTAAAATACTAAAAGCATAAGAGTAAATGGAGTTTCCTTAAAAGTATAAATTTATTTCTATTTAAAACCCTCAGCAAGCCTTAGCTGTAATAATGATAAGCTAGAAGCCTAACTAATAAGATTAGAAGCAAATCAAGGATATCCATCATTACCACAATTTTTCAGTATTGTTTTAGAAATGATAACTTTAGCAATAAGAAGAAAAAGAAGAGAACAAAAAGAAATTGAAGGATTAAGAATATGGAAGGACAATACAATAGTACGTTACAGAATCCAACAAAAGTAAACAAAAACTAATTTAAAAAAGTAACAACTTCAACAAAATTGCAGAATGTAAAATGAATTCACACAAATGATCAGCTTTATTTAAACTATCAACCAAACAGTTATGCAAAATGACAGACATTATTTTTAAAATAATCACAGACAATATAAAATTATTGGAAGACTATCTACAAAGATAAACTCAGGAACTATATACACAAAACAGTTTTTATCAAAATAGTCAGATCTAAACAAGTGGTAAAATATAGTTGTTCCTTGCTATAATGTGATTCACTTATCGCATCTTCACTATATCATGGATATTAAAAAAAATCTAATTCTATATCAAGGAGTTTTCACTATATCTTCAGATTTTGTGGATGAATATTCTGCTGTAACAATGGAAATGCAGTATGCCACTACTGCTTGCACAAGTTTGCCAACACAAGATCGCACATGGTATACTATTGGCTGATGGAATGAAAGGAGACCAACCACAGCACTGTATTCTATATCCTGAGTGCTGATTGGCTCAGTCACTGTAGCATCTGTCTGTTTGCTCTCCTGCACTGTGCCCATATGTTCAGCATCTCTCCTTGTCTACTTCCCATTGACATCTGATCGCTCTTCACAGTGTTGCTCTGCAGTGTTTTGTTTTTGTGAATTTTCATAAAAATTTGAATTTTTTTTCAAGCCCCATGGCGCCCAAAAGTTCTGTATCTTCTAAAGGTTCTGGCAGTGAACCCAAGTGCACAATTACATATATTTAAGAGTATAGAAAGGGTTTAAGGGCATATGAAGTGTTTATAAGAGTGGGAAAGGTTAATAAGAGTATGGAAAAAGTTTACAGGAGAGTGGAAAGGGTTTATAAAGCATATATATATAGAGATATAGATATAGATATAGATATAGATATAGATATAGATATAGATATAGATATAATGCCACTACTTTGCAGATTTTCACCTATTGCAGGGGTCTCTAGAAAGTAACTGCAAAATAGGTGAGGAATCACTGTATATGTTGGTGAATGGTTAGCTGAGCCAATATAAGAAAAATGATTATTTTATCTCAGTTAATTTACCTATTCAATAACATAAGTCTAACCAAACTACTTAATAATATTTTAAAGAGCTAGAAAAAAATCATGGTAAAATTCATCTGGAAGTACTAAATTTCAAAAGTATCAAGGGAATCAATGAAAAAATAAATGAATGGAGGTGGCTTTGCAGTATCAGATATAAAAGTGTATTGTAATGCATTAATCATGAAAAACAACTGGTACTAAGAAGTACAGTGGTGGATCAGAGGAATAGATTAAGTACAAAATACATAGTGGTCAATGACCATAGCAATTTAGTGCGTGGTAAGCCCAAAGATACAATATTTTGAGACAAAAACTAACGGATGAAAATTGCTGGGAAAGCTGTAAGATGATTTTGCAGAAATTGGGCATAGACCAAGATCTCACACCATATACCAAGATAAAGTCAAAATGGATATGTGATTTGGACATAAAAGGGGGTGATGTGGAAAATTTTACCTGTAAGATCTATGGATATGGGAAGAATTTATGATCAAATAAGAGAGAAAATTATGAAATGTAAAATGAATAATTTTTATTATACGAAATAATAAAGTTTTGTACAGACAGAATCAGTTCTTCCTTCTGTTCAAAGATTAGAAGGAAAATAGGACAGGAAAGTTAGGTAATTCAGTGGATAGTTTGGGAGGCCAATAAGAGAAACAGAGTCTTAAATAGATGAAAATCTGAGACTCCTCTTTTGACCCCTTTTAAGATCCATACCTTGTCTTATTGAAAAACATAGCCTCTAGGAAACCTTTAAGCTCTTAGTAAACCAGCACTTAATGAGTTAACAGTCTTTTTTCACTCAGCAGAGTAAAGCTGCAGCTGTGGGTTTATCTCTCTAACTGCTCCAGGCGTCCCAAGGTCATGGAATGGCAAGCTCAGGCAAAATAACTTTTAGATAAAGTGAGGCTCATTTTTAACTTTGAGACTTTTTCTCATCTGGTATTATCTTCATAAGAAAATTCTTTGTAAAACTATAACTTTATTGTGCTTTGATATGACATAATTTGTGTTTCTGCGCAAACACGAAGTTTTGGAGGGGTTCTTTTGTGTGAAATGAGTCTTGAAGTATTTTTAATAAATTCCATGCTCCTGGAGACAGAGAAGCAGCTATGAGCTAAAAGAATGATCTCCCATGTCCTATTACTTCCTTATCACCTAAACTGTCTTTATCAGATTATCTGGAGATGATAAATAGATCTCAAGAGGATAGAGCACCAGATGTGGAGATGGGAGGTCCTGGGTTCAAATGTGGTCTCATATACTTCCTAGCTCTGTGAAGCTGGGCAAGTCACTTAACCCCACGTGCCTAGGCCTTAGTGCTTTTCTGTGTTGGAACCAATACTCAGTATCAATTCTAAGACAGAGGGTAAGGGTCAGAAAAAAAGAAGGAAAGCAGGAAACTGCAACACAAACTTACAGCAAGTGTCTTTGATAAAGGCCCTCATTGCTAAAATAAAATAGAAATTAATGTCAAATTTATAAGAATATGAGTCACTCTCCAATTGATAAATGGTCAATGAATGTGAATAGACAGGTTTCATAAGAGAAATTAAAGTTACCTACAATCATGAAACAATGCTCTCTAGATCATTACTGATTAGAGAAATGAAATTTAAAGCAACTCTGAGGTACCATCTCACATCTATCATATTAGCTAATGATAGAAAAGGAAAATGAGAAATTGTTGGAGGGGATATGGGAAAATTGGGAGACTAATGATCTGTGGGTGGAATTGTGAACTGATTCAACCATTCTGGAGAGCAATTTGTAACTATGCCTAAAGGCTATCGCTTTGTACATAGCCTTTGACCCAACAATATTCTTTTGTGCCTGTATTCCAAAAAGATAAAAGGAAGATATACAAAAAATATTTTTGTGGTTTCGAAGATTTGAAATTGATGAGATTCCTATCAATTAGTGAACAGCTGAACAAGTTGTATTTATAATTGTGATGCAACACAGCTGTGCTATAAGAAATGATGAGCAGGAAGCTTTCAGATGAACCTAGAAAGACTTGTATGAACTGTTGCAAAGTAAAGTGAGCAGAACCAGGAGAATTGTGTACATGGTAACAATATTGTTTATTGGTCAACTATGAATGACTTACCTATTTTCAGCACTGTAATGATTCCAGGCAATTCAAAGTCACTTATGATTAAAAAAAATAACTTATATACCTCCCAAAAATAACTGCTGGGGACTGAATATAGTTTGAAGTATATTTTTTGGTCTGTGTTTTCTTTTGCAACATGGCTAATATGGAAATATGTTTTTCATGACTCCACATGTATAATCTATATAAAATTACTTGCCTTCTCAAGTAGGGGAGAGGATATAAAAGGAAGGATAGAATTTGGAACTCAAGTTTTTTAAGTGAATATTAATATTTTTTACTTATAATTAGAAAGTAAAATGAGGAAAAATAGAAAACTAGGCTAAATGAATTGTCTCATCTGGGAAAATCAGTTATGGAAGTTCTCTGTTGACTCTTGCTTTCCTTGTCCTGTAATAAACTTCATTTTGATTGAGCATCCCATGGGGGAGATAAGCAAGTGGATAGACAGCATTTTTTAATGGTAAACTGACATTTTACTCCTCATAAGACTTGGTGGTCTTCTTCTCAGGAGAATATAATCTCACAGAAGGAAGGAATAACTTCTTCTATCTTTATGTCATCGTTGATCAATACAGTATCTAGCATATAGAAGATGTTTAAATAACAATTAGTGTATTCTACTTTAATTCAATGCATAGGATCAGTCATTGACCTTTAGAAATAGGGAGTTCTGAGAGATCCATTATTATTTTCAAGAATTTACATTAGATCACAAAATCTCATTAAAGCATATTAATGATATTGTTTTACTAAGCAGCTAGAGAACTATTACATGCATTTCACTAACTATAGAACACGTGAATACACACCTACACACACAAACAATATAAATGTGTGAAGAATTGAGACTGAAAGATTAGTACTGGCTAGTTGTAATGCAGCAAAATAAAATTGGTGGTCAATGTGCCTAGAGGGAGCTTTTAAAGCAGAGAATCAATTTCTCTTTTTGCTTTGCTATTTTCTGTTAACTAAAGTATTAAAGATTTGCTCCCAATCCTGAAAGAATGAAGTACTCAATCTGGGCATAATATGGTTTATTGACACTAAAAAGTCTACAAAAAGCAGCCACTAAATGCATTTCCCTTCCTTTCCTTACTTGGCATTAAAATTTTCTGCTGATTTCACTACACATGGTAAATGGGGTATGGAAAACAAATGGAATGCATTAGGTAGAGTGACATTCTTTCCTTGATGCTTTCCTAGTGAACTCCCAATCTCACTTAAAGAAAATATGGGTGGGAGGGGAAAGGAAATTGAGTCACTGAGGAACTTTGTTGAAATGTTGGTCATGCTGTCTCACTTATTTATCTGGGAAAAAAAGCTCATTAATTCTATTCCTATAATACATTACCTCCAATCAATGTTCTCCTCTGGGCCATTGATGTAATAGTTTATCTCTGTTTAGGTGTTATGCATTTGTCTCCCTTTTTCTTTTTTAAAACAGGTTCAGGACAAGTGAAATCTCAATTATTTCCTTGGGGGAATGCTATAGAGATATCATGATAGAGTCCTTGTTTTTTCCTTTAAGATCTCTAAAAGCCATACTTTATATTAATTCATTAGAACTGATCATATCCTGGTGATACTTAAAATTTATTTCCCAGAAGAGGATACTGATGAGCAAGGACTTTCAGTAAAATGTCTGAAGCCAAAATATTGAGCAAATAAAAGAGCTGGCACTAGAGAACTAGAAATCTTTAAAATGCTGTGGTCATGGAATCACAGACTTTCAGAAGTAAGTAGAACTTTAGAATTTATTTAAGCCAATATGTTCATGACCAATAATATTCTTTATAATATACCAGACAGAAAAGTTGGCCATCCATCCTGCACTGGATGGCTGTCTAGTGACTGATGACTCACTATATGCTGAGGTAGTACATTTAACTTCTATTTATTTCTAATTGTTTATGTAAGATGGGGATGAAGGGACCATTGAGGCAGCCAGAAGGTGGCATAATGGGTAGAGAATTTGGCTTGGAATCATGAGAACGCAAGTTCAAATTCTGCTTCCTTCACTTAGTAGTGTTTTAACCCTGGACAAATCACTTAAGTTCCACTAGCTCGTTTCATCATTTGTAAAAGGAAAATGGTGATAAGCACCTACAATACAGGCTTATTGTGACGATCAATTCAGGTAATATGTATAAATCACCTTGCAAATTTTACATGCACATAGGGAAATATACACACAGGCACTCACACACACACACACACACACACACACACACACATATATATATATATATGTATATATATATATATATATATATATATA
>NC_058133.1:429753329-429766795 GCF_016433145.1 Gracilinanus agilis | reverse complement strand
CCTTTTGCAAAGCCTTATTTTAAAAGTATGCTTAATTTAAAAAAATTGAGACTATCTCCTAATATCTGGGATGTATGGTATACATATATATATGTATATATATATACATATATATATATATATGCACATACATAAATATCAGCACCCTGGACTAAAAACCAAGTCACCCTGTTCTAGGGCAGGAGTCAGTTCCTGACTAAGCTGAAGTTCAATATTAGGAAAAATGACAGAGAGCATTTAGCAGTTAACAAAAGGATTTTACTTACCTCAAATATGGAAAAGTTACAAAATAAGGAGATAGTCTTGATCAAACTGAACGCACCATTTCTACCTGTTTCTAGAAGTCCAAAGAGAGGGCAGCTAAGTGACTCCATGGGCTGATAACCAGGCCTAGAAACAGAAGGTCTTGAGTTCAAATTTGGTCCAAGATATATCCTAGCTGTGTGACCTTAGGCAAGTCACTTAACCTCTACTGCCTAGCCCTCATCATTCTTCTGCTTTGGAACCAATATTAACTCTAAGATTAAAGGTAAGGGCTAAAAAAATAAAAAGAAAGAAAGAAATGCCTTTGGAAATAGATCTAGCTATTCAAGCCCATAATCCTTTCTTTATTCAGGTATTGGAAAACTATGTTAATGTCACCGACTTGGTCTTCTAAAAATATTAAGGCTCAAGGACAGTTTTATTACCTTTTTTTTTTTTAGTTTCATTGTCTTTTCAAGTAGGGGTGGAAGGACACAAACAAACTAAAAATTAGCTTAGCCCCTGTGGGAAATATTCATATCACATCTATTTCTGATGTTCAGGATAATTTCCCACCCAAGAAATCTTAGCCCTAATCTTTTACAGAATTATCACATTCCATCCTTTCAATGTGTTCTAAGTGTTTCCTCTTTTGTCTTTATATTGTGCAGATGTTAATGTAGAAGTGGGATAGGTATCAGTTATTCCATTATTTCTCTATAGATCCACAATGTTTTCCCCCTTAAATCATATATATTTCTGACCCCTCTCCCATAACTCACTTCTCTGATGGAATTCCTCATTTTTAATTGTTCTAAACAGGTCACACCCTCCATGTGCCTCTTCATTGACTTTTGGATGAGGTTCAACTCCAGTTTTCCAGAGATTCCATAATTGAGCCCTACTGTTAGAATTTTGGTGTTAAAAAGTGGGTGGTTACAATGGAATTGTGCATTGGCTATGGGAGGGGTGGGAGAAGGAGAGGGAAAGAACATAAATCATGTAACCATGGAAAAATTTTCTTAATAAATTAAAAAAAAGTTGGCAGTTATTTTAGGAAGCAGTTTGGGGCCATTATAAGAACTGTGTAGTTTTCCAAAGATATTCCAGCCCATTCTCTTTCTTTGGATCATATCTAAGCCCATTTGGGTATTTGCTCTGTGTATGTATGTGTGTGTGTGTGTGTGTGTGTGTGTGTGTGTGTACAGGAGTATGTATGTACACATGTATATCAATGGATGAATCTAAAGTCAAACTAGACTTTCTAGCTACATATCAGGGTAGAGCAATGATGTCAAACTCGGAAATAGAGGGAAATAGAGGTTACTAAACCATACATAAGAATCCTTGAAGTTCCCATTTTGACTTAAAAAACCATATGTTAATATTATCTATATTCTATTATTTAAAAAAAATAATAGTTTCCACTTACATTTTAATCTGAGTTTGATACCTCTGATATAAGCAATAGAAATTTTAATCCACTTGAGGTTTTAGTAAATTTATAGCCACATTGTTTGTAGTAATCATAGCTATCAGTCCATTAGCCTTTAAAAATAATAAACATTACATTGGCTCAATTTTTTTCTTGATTAACCCATGTTAGCTCACATCATTTCCTTTCCTTTTCAAATGTACATTCATGTCTTTGACATTTAAGTTCAAGTGCAATTTATTGAAAACCTACTTCATGTAACTTTGTCATCTGCTGGGTAGTTATAACATTTACACTCAAATAGTCCTATGATCTACTTGAATCAGGAGTTCTCTCCATTGCCACATATCACAAACCAATCCATGCCTGATTATCCTGCATAACTCATCCATTTTCTCTCACAAATTAGTCACATATAGTCCACTCAACATGCCAGATCACTCCATGCTTTGTTTCAATATGTCCAGAGCAGCATATCTTCTTATCTGCTAATCATCCCCTATGTCTGCAATGTGCTGCCAAATTCTAAAATGTGTATACAAGTAATTAAATATGAGCTAAGGTAAGTAGTATCAACATTTTCCAGGAACTGAAGTTAAAATCATTGTATTAAAACAAAACCATCTATATTTAAAACCATCAGCAAGCATCATCTGCAATGGGTACAAGTTAGAAGCCTGACCAATAAGATCTGGACTGAAGCAAGGCTGTCCATTATCACCTCTATTATTTAATGTTATTCTAGAAACATTAGTGAAAGCAATCAGGGAAGAAAAAGAAACTGAAGGGATTAAAGTAGGCAAAGAGCAGACTAAACTATTACTCTTTGCTGATGATATGATGGTATACATAAAGAATCCTATAAAATCAACTAAAAGACTAGTGGAAATAATTAGTAATTTAGCAAAGTTGCAGGGTACAAAATATACCCACACAAATCATCAGCATTTCTATATATTTCCAACAAAACTCAGAAGCAAAAGTTATCAGTGGAAATATCAATGGAAATCAGTGAAATAGACCAGAGGGTAAATGTCCTCAGCAGGATAGTGTTTGATAAACCTAACTTTTCGAACGAGAATCACTCTGGCAAAAATTGCTGGGAAAAATGGAAAACAGTATGGGAAAAATCAGGTTTAGATCAACATCTCACACCCTATACCAAGATAAATTCTGAATGAGTATATGACAAATATCAAGAGTGAAATCATAAATAAATTAGATGAACATAGAATAATATATCTGTCAGATCTATAGGAAAGGAAGGAATTTAAGACAAAGCAAAAGATAAAGAACTTTACAAACTATAAAATGAATGATTTTTATTATATCAAAACTGGAAGAATATTTTTTATAAAACACTCTCTGACAAAGGTTTAATTTCCCAAATATATAAGGAACTAAGTCAAATTTACAAAAATAAATCAAGCCATTCTCCAACTGACAAATGGTCATGGGATCTGAATAGACAGTTTTCACTTGAAGAAATCAAAACCATCAATAAGTATATGAAAAAGTGTTCTAAATCCCTCTTGTTTATTAGATAAATGCAAATAAAAACAACTCTGAGGTACCAACTCACACCTAGCTGATTGACCAATATGGCAGCAAAGGAAAGTGATAAATGTTGGAGGGTATGTGGTAAATTAGGGACATTAATGCATTGCTGGTGGAGTTGTGAATTGATTCAATCATTCTGGAAGGCAATTTGGAATTAAGCCCAAAGGGCTTTAAAAGAATGCCTGCCCTGTGATCCAGCCATACCATTCCTGGGTTTGTACCCCAAAGAAATACTAAGGAAAAATACTTGTACAAAAATATTTAAAGCCATACTCTTTGTGGTGGCAAAAAATTGGAAAATGAGGAGGTGTCCTCCTCATCGATTGGGGAATGGTTGAACAAGTTATGGTATATGATGATAATGAAATATTATTGTGCTGAAAGGAATGATGAACTGGAGGATTTCAGTGTCAACTAGAAGAACATCCAGGATTTGATGCAGATCAAAATGAGCAGAACCAGGAGAACATTGTACACAGATACTGATACACTGTGGCACAATCAAATGTAACAGACTTTTCTATTAGTAGCAATGCAATGATTGGGACAATCCAGAGGAACTTATGAGAAAGAATGCTATTCAAATCTAGAATAGAAACGCAGAAGAAAAACATATGAACAATCACATGGTTCAATGGGGATATGATTGGGTTTTGGCTTTACAAAATCATTGTATTTCAAATATGAGTGATATGGAAATAGGTTTTGATTTCCTTGTTAGCTCCAGGATTGAGGAGAGAAAAACCATGAATTATGTAACCATGGGAAAAATATTCTAAATAAATAAATAACTTTAAAAAAGAGATTTCTTCCTATCTGTCAAAATTCAAGTTTAAATAGCTTTCTTGAAAGCTATTTTATATTGATAGGTAAGCCAAACAGTATTTACATTGCACTTAAGAAATGTATAATAAGTAAGGAAGAAGTCAAAGAGATGACTAGAATCTTAGATGGGTTAAATATGATCGATATCTGCAGAGAACTGAATGGGAATGAAAGAGAATACCTTCTTTTCAGTAGTACATGGTAGCTTCACAAGAATTGATCATATATTAGGCAACAAAAATATCATAGTTAAATATATAATGGCATATATATTAAATGCAACCATATTAGACCATAGCACAATAAAAAATTTATATAATGAGGGGCTATAGAAATAAAAAGTAAAATAAAATTGGGAGAAAAAGAACTTAAAGAATAAGTCATTTAAAGAAAAAAGATTGAAACTAATTTAATTAAAAAGAATGATGAGATAAATTACCAAAATTTATGGGTTCAGAAGAAGCAATAATTAGATAAAAATGCATATCTCTAAATTCTTGCATTACTAACAGAGAAAGAAAAGATGAATTGGGAATACAATTTTGAAAACTAGGAAAAGAACAAATTTAAAATCCACAAACTACACACCAAATTAGAAATCCTAAGTTTAACGGTAAGATCTATAAAACTGAATGTGAGAAAACCATTGAATTAATAAATTTAGGAATTTGTTTTATGAAAAAAATTAAAATGATAAACCATTGGTCAATATGATAAAAATGAGATAAGAAAGCCAAATCATTAGTCTTAAACATGAAAAGGTTAAATATACAAAGATGAAATTAAAGCAACTATGAGGAGTTATTTTGCTAAACAATATGAAAACAAATTTAACAGTGAAAGAGAAATTGAGGAAAACTTACAAAAAATAAACTAACAAAAAGTATCATAGCAAGAAATAGACTAACTGAATAAAACCATTCTAGAAAAAGACATCAATCAAGCTATAAGTGGGCTTCCTAAGAAAAAAAGCATCAGGACCAGATGGACTTACAAGTGAATTCTATCACATATTTAAAGATCAAATAATTCTAATATTATACAAATCATTTTAAATAGTTGATGAAGAAGGAATTATATCAAATTCCTTTATGAAACAAATTGGTATTGATACCTAAATCAGGAAGAACAAAAGCAATGAAATAAAATCATAGACCAATCTCATTAATGACTATGGATGCTAAAATCCTGAACCAAATACTATCTAGGAAACTATAAGAATATATCACAAAGATAATACATTGTGACCAAATGGGAATGTAGGAATGGTAAATATGCTATGTTATAGTTATATTCAGCATTTATCATCACATAAATAATAATCATTTTTTAATATTACTGACAAAGTCCTGCAAGAATTAATAGAAAAAATGCTCTTTTAAAAATAACAACAGATAGAATACATGCTGGGAAGCATACCTTCCATAACAAACTCAAGAACTGTATAAATATAGTTACAAAACACTATTTATACAATTAAAGTCATGTCTAAATATTAAGAAAAATTATTTGTTCATGGATGGGCAGAGGCAATATCATTAAAATGACAGTCCTACCTAAACTAATATACTCATTCAATGCTATCTCAATTAAGTTGTCAAAATTATTTTATTGAGTTATAAAAATAATAAGAAAATTCCTCTGGAAGGATAAAAAATCAAGAACATCAAATAAATTAATAAAAATATGTAAATGGATATCTACCAGTATCAGATTTCAAATTGCATTATAAAGTAGTAATTATTAAAACTATATGGTAGTGGCTAAGAAATAGAAAAGTAGACAAGTGAAGCAAAACAGATATACCACAAGCATTACAAAAATATTATAGTAATCTGGTATTTGATAAAAATTAGTTAAAGAGTTTTGGAATAATGAATCATTGCTTGGAAAATAAAATTCTGGTATAAATGGAAAGTAGTTTTTCATAAACTAGATATAAACCAATATCTTACACTTTTCACTAAGATCAAAATGGATATGTGATCTAGACATAAAATGAGATATCCTAAATAAATTAGAACAGAGAACCTGCTACCTATGAAACTTATGGATATGAGAGGACTGTATAAGTCAAAAATAGGCGGAGAGTACTGTGAAATGTAAAATGGATAGTTTTGAATACATTAAATTAAAAAAAATTATACAAATAACCTGAGAATGCTACTACTGGAAAAGTGAATAGAAAAATATGGTAGACTGAATTTATATGAATATGTTGGCCTCCATGATGATGTATTATTTCTTTTGGGGAAGAGAAAAAAGGGTTTGAAGACTATGGATGGAATCTATAATATAGATATGGAGAAAAGTAAGTTAATCATATAAACAATTTGTGATTTCTTCTGCATAATATCTTTTACTTTATAGATGTAAGAGTTTGTTTTGTTTTTATTTGTAAACTTTTGGAATTAAAAAAAGGAAAACCAAAAAAAAGAATAAAAAATATATGAACTAATTACAAGTAGGCTTAAAGATATAGTATGAGTGCAATTATATTAAGAAGATACATTGGGGCAGGTTGCTTTTTTAATAGTTTTATAGTTGGAAATGAAACCATCGAAGGCTCTGAAGCAGCTGTCCAATCAGTGGTCACTCTAAACAATATCTCAGTATAAATTAGGGGGTGAAAGAGTGAGGATACTGTAGTACTCATAGACTCAATAAATTACCAATGTATTGTGTAGTTACCAGTATTGAATGATTCATTGTCTTTTAGGGCAGAAGGAATTTTAATTCTCAAAGCAGAACTATATGGGGAAAAATAATGACAGTACATTTTTGAGATTTTATAGAATAATCTGGGGCAGGTGTTGATGTAGTAGACAGAATGCTAGGTCTGGAGTTAGGAAAAACTCATCCTTCTGATTTCAAATCCTGCTTTAGACACTTGTTATATGTCTGGGAAATTATTTAACTCTGTTAGCCCCAGTTGCTTCTCTATAAAATGAGCTGAAGAAGGAAATAGCAAACTACTTCAGTATCTTTGCCAAGAAAATCCCAAATGGGGTTACAGACATTCAGATATGACTGAAAAATGACTAAACAACAAATTGAAATAATCTTATCCAAAGAACTAGATATTATGGGGGCTGGGAGACAGCTGAGACATCAAGTAATCAGCCAATGCATCAACATACATTTATGAAATGCTTGCCATGTTACATAAATACTTACTATTATGGTAGCTGTTAAGGATACAAAGACAAAAACTACCATGTCTTCAAACTTTACAGTCTATATGGAGAAGCATAAAAATCAACGAATACAAAACACATACAAAGTCCATAAAGGATAATGGAGATGTTTCTTATCTCTAGAAAAAGTCACATAAAGCTATTTCTTGGAAAAAGGAACCAGTGCAGAAAAGCCCAAACTCAGAGCATGAATATAAATGATCTCCTTAGTCCAACTTCCACTCTCCCTGATGTCAAGTCACCAGAGCTTGGTTGGTTATGTCTCTCTAAGAGAATGCTTGGAGGTGATTTTCCAGTGCCTTTGGTTTGATCTCTCATCAGCTTCCCTGAAGGTTATAATATGGCAATGTGGGTTTTGAAGTGTTGTGGCTGGAGGAACTGCATCCCCCAGCATCTCCCAGGGGTCCCTCCCCACAACTTCCTGGTGTGAGATTGCTCTTAAATGGACCAATGCTGTGCTGGGGAGGGACCATGCCCCACCCTACTTCCTAGCATGTGATTGGTTTTGAATTGGACCAGTCCAGTACTAGGGAGGGAACACGCCCCAAATTTCTGAGAGGAAATAGTCTATATAAGGACCAATCCCATACTTATGAGGAAACTTGGAATTGAACTTGATTCAAAGTTGAGAGAGGTAGTTAATTTTAGCTGGAGAAAACTCTGGCTAAATAAAGTTTTTAAAAAGGATCAAAGGATAGAGGTTGTTTTTTTTTTTTTTCCCTTTCAATCATTACAGCAACCAATAAGCCAAGGCAAGTCCACAGGCATTTATTAAGCATTTATATTATGTCAGGAACTGCACTAAGTACTAGAAATACAAATACAAACAGACAGTCTCAGCCCTGAAGAAGTTTACCTTCTAATGAAAAGAGAGCATGTAAAAGAAAGCTGAAAGGAGGACTGAGATTAAAAAGACAGATGAAAAATACCCTGCTTAAATCACTCCAGTATCTTTTCCCATTCATCCTGCTTGTGTCTTGTCTGTCCATGATAATGGTTGAAGTCTAAGTATATTTGTTTGTGTAAAGATAAAATTATGTATAATATTATAATTCTAAACTAGCACTTTTGGGAAATGACCTCTTAATTGTTAGTCAAATAAGGAGAAGTGTTTAATGACATTCAAAATTACTAGAATCTTTGATTCTAATTTCAAATAATAACAATAAAAAGAAACTCCAGTTCAGATAGGAACCACTTTTATTTTTCTCTTTTTCTTCTTCTGATCTCATCAGAGTCAAGGTAGAAACATTCTCTAATGAAATTAAAAAACTTTTTATTACTATCTTTTATTTTTTTGATTACATATAGAAAAAATTTTTTAACAATTGTTTTCTAACATTTTGTGATTCAGATTCTCTCCCTCCCTCCCTGCTGCTTCCCAAAGTAGTAAATGTTCTGTTATAGGTTATACAAGTGCTTTCATGCAATAAATATTTCCACATTCCCCATGCCATAACAGAAGATACATATGGCATATATAGTAAAAAAAACTCATGATTCAAATAAAGTGGAAATTGTCATGCATTGATTTGTAATCAAATTCCAACAGTTCCCTCTTTGTCATGGATTAGTATTATTTTTTAATCATAAGTGCCTTTGGAGTTATCTTGGGAATTTGTTTTTCTGATAATAGTTAAGACCTTCATCGTTGGTCATTATACAATATATCTGTTACTATGTACACTTTTCCCTTGTTCTACTCACTTCCCTTTGTATCAGTTAAAATGTCTTCCTAGGTATTTCTGAACTCATTCTGTTCTTCTGTTCTCATGGAAAAATAATATTCCATTACAACTGTATACTAAAACTTGTTCATCCTTTTTGCAATTGATAACTTCTCCATTTCCAGTTTTGTGCCCCTACAAAAAATGAGTTCTTAAAATATTTTAGTGCTAGTAGATACTTTTCCCCCTATCTTTGATCTTTTTGGGATATAGACCAGGTAGTGGTATTGCTGGGTCAAAGGCTGTTAATAGTTTTATAACATTGTTCCTTATTGCTCTCCAGACTGGTTTTATCAATTTGCTGACAATGTATTAATATCCCAATTTTCCCACATCCCTTCCACACTTTATCATTTTCCTTATTGGTCATAGGAACCTACCTGATAGGTATGAGGTGGTATCTCAAAGTTGTTTCAATTTACATTTATCAAAATCAATAATGATTTGAAGCATTTTTATATAATTATAGATGGTTTTAATTTTTTCATCTGAAAACTGACTGTTTAAATCCTTTGACCATTATCAGTTTAAGTGTGCTTCATATTATTATAAATTTGACTCAGTTCTCTATATATTTGAGAAATGAAACCCTTATCAGAGACATTGCTATAAACCACCCCCCCCCCAATTTGATTTGTTTCCCTTCCAAATCTTGGTTACCTTAGTATTGTTTGTGCAAAGCTTTTTCATTTGATGTATTCAAAACTATCCATTTCATTTTTCATTATGTTTGCTCAGTCATAATTTCTTTCTTTATCCATAAGTCTGACAGGTAAGCATATTCCCGTAATTTGTTTATAGTCTCATCCTTAGTTCAAGTATCCATTTTAACTTTATCTTTGTGTACACTGTTTATCTATGCCTAGTTTCTGCCATATTATTTTTTCCTCTAGTTTTGTCAAATAATGAGTTCTTTCTCAGTAGCTTATCCATGTTGGAAAAGCATGGCACACTTAGCCTGGTGGCATGGAGTGGACTGCTCCATTCCCTCTCTCCATGGCATCTGAGGACATTTTTCACATGCCTTGCCCCTCTGCCCAGCAACCGAATGCTAGCACTTCCTCCCTCCATTGTCTGGGGTAATGTGAGGGGCTCATAGGCAGCTTAAAGTTGCAGTTTGGGCATGTGATCTCAAAAAGGTTCAGCAACACTGCCTTAGATCCCTGGGTTTATTGAATACTGGATTACTTTATTCATTAACTATTGTCTATTGATTTTCCTTCTTTCCTGATTTTTCCATATATTTTATGTAGTTTTAGAGTCACTTGTTCTTTGAATGTTTGGTAGAATTCATTTGTGATGAGGATAAGATAATTTGGCTTCAAATTAATTTTTTGTTTTTTTGCTTCCCTTTGTTAAATGTCATTGTTATTTCATTATGGTCCAAAAGATGCATTTACTATTTCTGCTTTTCTTCATTTGTTTGCAAGGCCTTTATGCTCTATTATATGGTCTTTTTTTTGGAAGTGCCATGTATTGCTCAAGAAAAGGCATATTTATTTCTATCCTCATTCATTTTTCTTGAGATTCTATCATATCTAACTTTTCTAAAGTTCTATTTACTTCCTTTACTTCTTTCTTATATATTTTCAGTTGTTTTTATCTACTTAAGAAGGGAGAAGTTGGAGGTCTACCATTAGAATAATAGCTTTACTATTTATTCTTGGAACTGATGTAACTTCTCCTTTGGGAGTGCCAGACTCTTGACTACAAAATTCCTTAGTTCAGATTGAATCATATTAAAATACATTTGGGAATTATCTACCAAATGAAAATGAAATATAATGTAGATGATGTTATTTTAATGCTTTCCAAGTCAATATGCCACAGGGGATCCATTTCTCTTTGAGTTTGGCAGCTCTTCTCTAAAGGATCTCATTGATTTTTTCAATTTTATCCTATGGGTAGCTAAATTCAACTAAACATTATTAATACTATAAAAATAAAAGATGACTGAAAAACTAATTTAGGCAATGGATTGATTATTAATTATTAAACTGATTTTTCTATGCTCTGCTTGCTGTGTTAACAAAGTATATTCAGTTTATATCAGTGAAGTGAAGCTCATAAGTGAATTTCCCTTCAGGGCCAGGTGCAAGGATGCTACAGAGACTCTTGTTATAGAAAAATAAGATATTTATTGAAAATATAAGGATTAAAAAAAGGATTCCTAGCTCTAAGGGATTCTAACTCCACCCAAATAAAACTCCCTGGTTCCACAAGTAACCACTTCTCCTTTTCCACAGGCTACACTGATCCTTCCTGATCTGACTAAACCAAATTTTTTACTATTCTAGATAAACTAACAGTATTATCCTTATAATTCTTAACTTCCTCTTGAAGTTATAAAAATAACAAAGGCTAGTGTAATGGATAAAATAGGGACACTAAAATTTGGGGGTGCTCTCCTTCCCTTGCTGAGTGGTGGAGGGGTAAAAGGTGATTGAGGTAATAGGAGAGGAATGAAAGGGATGGCTAAGTTTAGGGAGGAATGGACAAGGCGGTATATTGGATGGTAAGGGAAAAGGTGAGGTATTCAGGAGAGGCAGCTAACACAGACTAGACACCCAAGTTAGAGACAGAGGATACTGGGGTAATAGGCTGAACCCTTCCAGTCAGAAAAGGTACTTCTACAGACACAAGGAATAGGGCCAGTCAGAAATGATTGGAATCTGACTTGAGGGCTTTCTTGTTAGTTTCTCAAGTCCTCAAATGAGGAATCACAAACCTCCTCCTTATCAATGAAACTGAAGGGATTCAGGAGGAAGCCTTGGGCAACTACTTCCTCCCAAGATGGATGCCTCCAGTTTCCCTCAGAAAATAAAAAGAATAATTCCTTCCCCTTCAACCCTTGCCTAATTCTTCAACACAATGAATCGCCAGAGGGTTTGATTAGGTAACAAAGGGATTTATTAATGTTTCAGGGTTGGTCAGGAAGGAGAGAGGGGCTTGGGTTTCTGACAGCCCCTAGGGAAAAACTCAAGATGGGGGAGGGTCACAGGAATAGGTTAGACTGAGAGGACTTGCTTCTTTCAGCCAGGGAAGATTTGGCTGCTTTAAGGTAGAGGGTATACTAAAGTTATAGTTTGAATTCAAGGATGTCCTATTTGCCTATTGGGGAAACTAAATCCATAAAGTCTATTAATTAAAAACCCAAAAGCCACCCTGCCTCCCAGAGCCCCAGGAAAACAGGAAAGGGAAACAGAGAAATAATATGGAGAAAGTCAGGGAGAGGTCCAGAGAAATTAGCTAGGTTCAAATTGTACAAGAGATTTCAAAGCATAGGCCAAAAGCAAAACTGAAAGCCAAGCTGAGCTCTAGTTAGTACTTCTGCTCTGTTCAAGCCTCAGGGACCAAACTGACTTCTTTCAGAATTCTAAGGCTTCTAACTGCCAGAAGTTTTCAGTTGACCCCCTGCAAGAGCAAAGCCTCTCTTGCATCTTTTGCATTACACTAGCTGGTTGAGTCTCAAGAATCAAGTTAGAAGTCTAAGCTTTAACAGACTCAAAGTCCAAACCAAACACTAGATTTTTCTTTGGTCTTCTCAGAGTTAAAACAGTCTATAAAAACAGTGATAGATAGTCATTAGTGTTTCCCAAATTGGGAAAGGAAAACACTAAGCTACTTCAGGTCTTTCTCCCCTTTCCTTCTACCTCAGACAGGAGAGAGTCTCTGTGAGTAACTCTGCCAATTGCCAGAGACCAACTGTCACTTCCCCACCCAGAGAGAGTAACTGTCACAGAACAAATGTTAGACTTGAAACTAATACTATCTCAGCTCTATTTGAAACTCCAATTCTTTCTCAAGCCAGCTTCTCTACTTCTTATCTCTCAACTAATATAACGAGACTTGTTATCTAATATCATTCTTATAAGTTCTAGGATGTCAGGGGAGGATAAGTTGGGAAGGGAGATAGTAGAGGCCAACTATTCCTTTACTTGTGATAACTAAAAAAAATATAAAATTACATTGAAATGAACATCAAGAACATCTCTGAATAGAAGCAGGCAGTATATGGGCTGAAAACTTGTATAGAATTTATTTTTATTTGGATTTATCTACTTTTGAGAGGAGAAGGTTTAGGGCTAGTTGTAATGGGCTAGTTTTATGGATTCTATTTGATGCTAATATTAGTAGGGAATAGTAGGATAGTAGTAGGGAAAGTAGATGGAAAACAGAGTATTGGCTAATTGCAGATGTGTAAACATGAAAATATGTAACAGCTTATACTTATATAGTAATTTAAAACCTAGAAATAGGTCTCATGCTACTATGAGCTAGGTAGGCATTATGTGCATTGATCTTGAGGCACTTAGAAGCTAAAATCTGAAAGAGAAATCAGACATTCAACATGTTTTACTGAAAAATTTGAAACTTAACATCTTTCAGCATTGCTTACATGTAATGGTTTTCATTGTGTGTGTGTGTATACATACATACATACATATATATATATATATATATATATATATATATATA